>NC_091020.1:21669625-21970750 GCF_041296385.1 Aphelocoma coerulescens
CTTGGACCAGCTGAGCTCCTAATTAAAAATAACGTCATTCAAAACATAGGACTATGCATATTTTTAAATTGCTTGCACAGATACCAAATGAAATCTCTTATACACGAAAATATTAGTGGTTCATTATTGCACAGGTTGTGAAAAAATTACAAAATTGGGAAAACCCAGAATCAGTTTTCAGAGGAGATCTGTCTCCCTCGAGGCAGCCCTACTTTAGTGATAAATCTAGACTTGTAATAAAGTACTTATAAAATTCTTTCCATAATCCTAGCACATCTTAGCTTTAAAGTGTTAAACACGGTTATTTGAATAATGTTGCTTCCCCACAGATTCTGTGTGTGCGCACTGTTTTCTTATATAAGTGAACTAATTTAAACAAAGGAGTTAGTTATATTAAGGAAAACATATTCTGTAATATGACACTAAAATAATGTAACTTTATTTTTGCATTAAATCCATGTGCTTTATATCACCTCAGAATCCCTTGAAATTCGTGGGCTTTGTATCACCTCAGAATCCCTTGGATCAGCTTTCTTATATTTATGCTCCTTTGTCCTTTTTTCTTTTACATGTCATATTCAAGTGTGAAGCAAGCTGCCATACTGGGTTCTTTTGACACAACCTCTGTGATCAGAAATAAGATAGCTGGGGTATTTCACGTACTTCTGAGCCCTGTACTTGTGTAGAACACCATTATTTTGGGAAGATTGCCTTTTGAAGCAGTACATCCAAAAATGCCATTGATGGGAGCTGGTAGGGAAGTCAGAGTAATTTATAAATATTCAGGTCCTCAGATAGTGGAGCAATTATTGTGACTAATATGCTGACAAATTACATGACAAATTATAATGACAAAAATATATATAAACTCTAAGGGCAAAGATGAGGGAAGAAAGAGGCTGTCTCTGGCCTGTGATCCCTTGCATCCACACCACCTGTGATTTGGGCCTTGAATAATGCTGTGTAGATTTTGATATTTCTGTGGAGTGATCAGCACTTTTTGCCTTTGATTTCCAGGGTTTCTCTACTATGAGGACCTTGTTAGCTGTGTATCTAAGGCAGAAGCAGATGCAGTAAGCTTGATTGTCAAGAATTCTGTGTGTACATTTCTACCGGATGCTTTAGTTACCATAACTGGTGGTTTCAGGAGGTGAGTGAAAACAAATGAGGTCACTTGTCTGTTTTATTCAGGTACATTAAAAAGAAGATGTTTGTGTCTTGGAAAAATCAAAGAAGCTTGGTGGGAAAGTATCAGTGTTTGTTTTCAACTTTTTTTTTTTTTTTGCGGGTTTGTTGGTTGGCTTGTTTTTTTTTCAAACAGGAGAGCAATTTTATGACAGTCTCAGGCTATGTGTTTTGTTACTGTAGATGGTTAGTTTTACTGGATCTGAATTCCCAAGGCTGAGACTATTCTAAGGCCATGCTTGAAGGAAAGATACAATAAATAGGCTTAAGGCAGTCTTGGTTTGGTTTTTTGGGGGGGGTGGCTGTGTGTTTGTTTAAGGAGATCTTTGTCACATGAGTTTGAAATGTGCTGAGGCAGTTTGTAGTGTTAGAAGTATACTTGGAGTAAACAGTTACTAAGATGACTATAAAGCACTGGCTAAATTAAATATACACTAACCTCTGTATAGATGGGATGATCTCAGTATTCCTTTCCTGGCTGATTTTTTTTCCTAATAATTTTGATTTTGCTCTGCAAAACCAAACCACAAAGCTGTTGCTTGGAACAATTTATTCTTTCAGTACTTATTTGAAAGCTTTCTTACAGCCACACAGCACAGTACTGAGTCTGGGAATAGTCTTCAGGAGTTCTGCTTTCCTTGCTCTATTCTCAGTCCCCCATTATGTCCTTCTTGTTCTACATGTTATGTTCTTAAACCAAAAAGTCCCTCGTCAGCACTTTAGCTCTTGCTGTTAAATTTGTTACTTCATAAAATTTTGACTATATTTTGAAAATAAAAATATCTTTCAAAAATACTTAAAGTATTCTTGTAGAACTCAAAATATACATTTCTGTAACTCTCATGCACCTAAAACTGGTATGAGAGAAAAAGACAGAAGAATATTAATAAGTTATGTATTACCTGTGTGTTTTATTTTGTAAGCCTAGATAGGTCAGAGACTCAGTCCAGTGCTAAGTTAAGACCTTATATAATTATAATTTCTACATTGCAATGATTATGCTGAATGTTTTTATCATCTTTGTGCTATTTAATGATATTTATAATTATTCCTTGTATATTCTATATTTATTGTAAGAATGTTTGCTTCCTCCAGCTGCATAATTTCTATAAAACTGTCTGGTCAATAAGAACCATAAAGCTTCAGTAGGAACCCTGACTAGAAATATAAGAACAAGATAAAATTTTATGTTCAAAACCTCAAGTGTCATCATTCAATGAGTCTTTAGGAGACATGTGATGGCACTCTCCCCACTGGTGCAAATCAGTCAGGGACCCTGTGTTATTGGTAACTTGGATGTAAATGATTACACATACAACGTATTTGTGAGCTTTGTTGAATACTATTTGCAAAGTTTGAATCTCACAGATCTAATATAAGTGTTTTGTCTTGCTTATTCTTGTGGGGAGATATGATAGTCATTCTCTTTCTTACTAAGAATAAGCTTTAGTATCTCTAAATGTGTATCAAGCCAGAAGAGAAATCATTTAAGTATCTATTGATGCCTACTAGTGGGTAATTCTGTATACTAATTACATGCCTTTAAATGTACAGGAATACATTAAGCTGTACGTTTCAATATGTCAGTCCCAAATGATGTTTTTCCAGCCCATGGAAAATAAATGCTGCAGTGTAGGATTTGCAGATAACTTGATGGATTGAGGTACCTCTTTCAGGCACCTATATTTTAATTGTTAAGTTGCAATAGGGTTGGTTATATCTGTTCTGTTTTGCCTTTCTCTTATAGAGGTAGTATTCTTCAGTAAGAAGTTTGTGTATGTTAAGTAGCTCACAGTTTTCAATTACCAAATTACTTTTCATTCTTTTCATCATTATATATTTTAATAAAATAGGCAAATTGTATCATTTAAACAATTCCCTTATACTACACCTTGTACTGCTAACATAAGAGGAAAAAAAGCTCATGATTGGTCTGAATAATATATTGATTCCCCAAGATCCACATTTGTCTTGCTTTGTATTTCTGTTTCATAACTTGGAAAAAGTGAACAGTTGATTGTTTTCCTCCAGTTTTTTGATTGGAGAGTTGAAAGTCATGAGTCTCATAAACCTTACTACGCAGGAGAACTGGATGAATTACAATGAGCAGAACTTCCATAGTGATCTACAGCTATGGAGATTCAGTAGAGATGAAAGTTACATTATTTTCCCCAAATCTATTATGTACATACATGGATGGATATATTTAATATGTCACCAAATATTTTCCTTTAAATTCCTGACATGTCAAGAAAACAGATGATGTAAAAATTGTTTTAATAAAAATTAAGAAGCATAGTATAAAGTTAAAATAAGTAGTAAGTTTTGTTTTGTTTTATTTTAAATTGCAGCAAACTTCTTTGTGGACTTTTCTTTGGTTTGATTCAGCTTGTAGCACTAATCTTCTGTATGGTTTCTTTTTCTAGTCTTGTAAAAAGTAAAAGAATCATGATGGTAACCCTTCATATCTTCCTAATTTGAAATAATTCAGGAGCAGAAATTAATAAATTAATGAAGTCTGGATGAGTTTATCCCCCTTGCTCTGCTACAGGAACGCTTGGCTAACCACCTGTAAAAAACATTCCTCAAATTTCATTTAATATAGCTTGAATTGAAAGGCTGGGAGAGTTTTTCTTTTTTTTTCATCCTTTTCCAACATTTATCTGGGTCATTTTGAAACAGAAATTGCAACATGGAAATGCATGGAAATACAGAAGTAGAGCAATTGTAGTTATGAAATAAATAAGATACACCCACATGGTGTGGAATGTATTTCATTGTCTATTCAGGGAAGGTGTCAGGGAGGGTGACTGCAGAGAAGGAAGAACCAAAGGTGCTGATAGTGCAGTATAAATCATACCACAGACAATGTTATTTGAAAGCCTGAATTTGCCATGCCAAGTCTGTTTGAATTGGCATGGTATTATTTTCAATGCTCAGCCTTTCTTATTTTGAGATATAAGTTAATAAGACAAATTCTGAGGTGGGGAATTGCACCTCATAAGATAAAAAACCACTGAGGGTGAAGTTTCCCTTCCTACATAAACAGAGGCCCTGGGATGGGGAAAAAAACCCCCTTATTCTAATAAGCAACATCCGTGATTAATAATGCGCTTGTCCCAGATATAGCCAAGGCAGGAGTGTAGTTTAGGCTAATGTGTGTAATCACTTTTAAAGGAGTTAAAGTGTGGAACTGACAACTTTGTTTCCTGGATATTAAAAGGGTAAGTTTTATTCTATGAAGAGAATTAAGGAGATTTCTGTAGTAATAGCATTATCTCGTCTTGTGTATATCACTGCATGCTACAGAAATTTTTATTCCTATTAGCAGTGTGTTAATACTATTAATAGTAATATTAGCATTGTTGTAGGGCTGTTAGTAATCACAAGTACACAAATAACTTCGCAGTAGGTTTCATGGCAGTGAAACTGGAGGAGTTTTTCCCTTTTTCCTGTAGTTCCATGTTAGTATATGGCTTTGGAACAACTTCAAGAAAAGGTTGCCATGCCCTGGAGCATTATGATGATACTCTGTAAGATCCTGGGTTTTAGTGAACTTGATTTAGCTGCTGATACTTGGTTTTGCCACAAGATGTGATCTAGATTGAGGGTTTCATAAGAGCAAAAATTCTTGGAGGATGCACTCCATACTATATGTAGTTTATGGTTTCTATCTCTTTACTGGTTATTCATATCTCAATACATATACCCACAAGCCCCAAATTTGGCTGGAGAAGTTCAGGAAGGGATCTGGAATAAGAATTACATGTAGTAATAACAATATTATATACATATGTATATATAAGAACTGCATTTTCAGGATGGCTTTCTGTGAGCTTTATCCATATAATTCACAAATTACTTACAAATTACATTTCATTTTTATTGTGTTGCATGTAGCACACTCAGTTGTGGTTAGCTCTGCAGTGGTAGAATTGTATCTCTATGATGTAAGGACATGGTTACTGTATCATCAATATGCACTTATTTTTTAGAAAATTATCTAGTCATCCTCTTGGTATTATGGTTTCACTTCTCACTGTCTCAAATATTTACTTAGACACACTTTTGTATCAGTCTTCAGGGAAGTTCTTTCCAGACTTTCTTATTGTTAATTCTGTCCTAACATGAACCTAATTGTAGATCACTATCTCCTTGCTTGAATTTTATATTCAATCAGGATTGATGCTCTGTAAGATTTGTAGATAAGAATTGTTAATAGAAAAGCAATGAAGAGAGCAAAGGACAGGGTCAGTGTTTTTGTCAGGCACCACCGCCATACTTTTGTATATTACAATGCAAAAAATTCATTCCTGTGTGCAGTGACATTTCCTACAAGGCAAAGGGATGCATAAAGTAATGACATGGTACAGGACTCTGGTCTTTCCTGTTCTGTACCAAGAAAATAATTTAAAGATATATCTTCTTTCAGTCTTGGAGATAAAATAAGATGAAATAGCTGAAACAAAGAAACGCTTTGAGAGATTATTTTACAGGTTCATGCAGTGATAAATAACCAAGGTTATTGTGGCACCTTTGTTTCAGAAATAAGACTTCTATATGGCATCTGAAATCACATTTATCTAACTGTGTTGGCACATGCTCATAAATGAGAGACTGTGAGATTGAATGTGTGAAGAATATTATGCTTTCCAAGCTTTTGGAATATGTGCAGGACTTTGTGGTTTATTTAACTGAGTTTGTCGTGGTTTCTGGCTGAACTTCTTGATAAATCATAGAACATTTGATCACAAGTTCTGATCCTGATAAAAAACTCTATTTGACCTTTTGATATTGGATACTTCTGATAATATTATTCTTTTGGAGGCTGTAGATGTTCTACAGTGAGGTTAGAATACCTGACAATGACACCAAATTTTTTTCACTTCTTAGAGTAAATGTATTTGAAGTCCTATTACACAAATTATTTTCTTTCTCCTCAGCTCTAGGATTAAAATAGTTCCATACTTACTAAACTAATAGAATTAATTTTGCAAAAGATTCTTTCATTAAATTTTTAGGCAAACTCCTAAGCAGAGATTTCTTATTCTACTTACACATTGTTACAGTGTACCTTTGCATTTACACTGTTCTTAGATACGGTTATTTCTATGCTTTTCTTTTACTCCAAAACACAAAACTGTGGTAAAGAAAGATATAAACTGTATCCAGGTACTCAAGTTCAAATACTGTAATTTCTGCTCACTTTTTTCTACTGCTGTTAAAATAAGTAAATTTTTTTATCTGCTGGTATTTAATTTTTTTTTTCCAGGGAGAAATCTGCTATAAAGGAGCAGTGAGGCAAGCTGCTCACTGAACATTTCAGCTGATATAGTAATTTGTACACACTCTAATTTAAGCAGATCCTGGAATAATCTAGCAAGTATTCCTGCAACAGACTGAAGAGACTGCTTGGCTATCATTCATGAGCACAGTCTTTCCTCAGATAAACTGTAGCCTACTTTGGATGAGACTTTTAACCTGGAGATGTTCTAATCTGATCTGGCTGGTTTTAAAGATTAGGAAAACAGTTTTCTGCTAATTTTCTCTTTTTCCATTTCTTTTCTTTTCTTTTGTTTTGTGAGTTCTTTTACTCAGAGTTTGGATTAAAAGGCAGATGATGCTAGGTTGTTATCGGACTTAGATGTTTATTATTTTCTTATCTATAGCACAGCTGCACAGGATGTGCCTCTTAGTTAACAAGGTGGAAAATGGCCATGAGTGCTAACTTCCAAGGTCTTTTAAGGTCCATATTACCCAATTATGGAATGCCAAGTAATTTATTTTTACTTATAATCCAAAAACTAACTATTCATGATCCACACTGCAGGTTTTTTGACCCAATACCAGAACACCCAAATCTGTGAAGAAGAAGGAGAAAAGAAAAATAAATCCACACCCCAAATCCTCCATATTGTTACATATATCCCAGAAACCAAAATTTTCTAAACCAAGGGTTCCAACAGCTTTCCTTATCAAACTCCCTAAGATTAGAAGTGTTTGAACTTGAGGTATTGATATGCTGTGAGTAAAAATATTCTCTGGAGGGAGTTAGGAACACTGCAACTGTGAAAGAACAGAGATCATCACTGGTTTCTGTTTTTAATTTTCTGTAATCCATTAAAAATTAAGTTGGGAACGGAGAAAATCAAATTAATGGCTAGCCAAGTCAATTTAGAAGATAATCTATTGGAGTAATTCAGATACTTCCTTTTGTCATTAGAGCTTTGATTATTTTTCCACTCATTTAATCTATTATTAGCCACAATTAATCATGAAGTAGGAACTGATGAATAAGGTATCTGGGAGTCATAAAAAAAAGAACTTTTTAAGAATCCATGAAACTTCATAAAATTGAGTACTCAGCAGAGCATATACTTTGAAAGTCTTTCAAAAACTTGTTGATTCAAAGTTTTTTACTTGCCCTACTCTACCTAACCCCTTCCTACTTTCACAGACTTTTTAGCTCATTAGAAGGATGCTGTTTGGCTATGTACCTCTCTCAGCTCTAAAACTAGTTCAAGTGGTGGGTCCAGCATGGAGCTGACAATGCAGGTGGCTGATTCTATGAAGGCAGAAATTTCATACTCTCTATGTAGAGCCAGAAAACCCCCTGCCTTAGTCTTACAGTTTCCACAATCACCCTACACCTTCTGGAATGCATTTGTAAGAGCCTTTATAGCGTTTAGTGTTTTCTGTTTCCTATCAAGTCTGATGGTGACTGCTAGTAAATAAACCAGAGCAATACAAATAATGTTATGAAGCAAGATATGAAACCTCAGACTGTATTATTTTGGGACTGTTAAAGTCTCTTGTATTGGCTTTTTCTCTTTTTTAAAAAAACTGAATTGGAAAAAATGAGAATGAAAACCAAAACCAGGGGTTTCCATTTCCTTGTCAGGCAGTCAATCTGAAATTTTACTTATGTACTGATACACGATCAGATTTGTTACCATTTTAATCTAGACAAAGTTTTCATTTGAAACTGATGAAAGTTTTTTAAGTTACTGCATTGATGGATGCTTTGTGCTATCAACAATATTTGTTATTACAGCGTATAAGGAATGTTGGAGTGGCATTTTCAAATTGCAAAGGCAAGCTTGTGGTGGCAAAGCAGCATATTGCAGGTACACTACTAGAAGTAAGACAGGAAATTGTCTTAAAAATAGATTATTTCTTTACACATCTTCATGTCTTAGTCATTTGATATCCAAATGAATTCAATGTTAAAATGAAAACCAAAGTGAGCAATTACTAGAATAAAAGACAGTTTCTACATGAAGGAAGAACAGAATGACAGCTAATGATGGTATTTGAAAAATTTTTCTCATTTTGTTTTTTTTTCTGATTTGCCCTGTAAGGTCACTTTCAATCATTTTTGCTATGTAAGGGTCAGCCATTTGGCACTTTTAGGTTTCTAAATTATATGGAAATACTTTTGGAATGCTTGCCACTGCATAAAACCAAAATGTTAATGGCTTCACTAAGTCAAATTAAATTTTAATGGCCAGGGTTTTTAATTTTTCCTTTTAGCCCATTCACATCCTTTAAGTAGCATTAAATGTGATTCAGTTGTCTTCTAATATCACAGCTGACCTGAATAGCCTTTTCAATTAGACTTTTAGATGAAGCAGATCTGATACATTCTAAATAAATAAAGATCTCTTTTTATTGGTTAAATGCTGATATTCACAGCTCGTTTAATCCATTTATAGAGATGCAATGTCAAAAGAAGAACATTTTTTGTTGTGCAGTGCTAGTGATAATGTGCAGAGATGAGACAAAAAATCACACCTTTGTTTTGTCAGTGAATGGAAATTAAGGAAGAGAAACTCAAAAAGATCTGTTTAAGACTTTAAGAAAGATGCATAACTGAGAAATGATGAAAATTATTTGACCAGAAGTCACACTTTAAAAGCATTTTATGAAATGGTGTGAAGAATTGTTAGTTAACAATGCACATTCCCCTCATAAATTTATTGACTTCTTACAAATAATCTAATACCTAAACAGTAGATGTCCAAAGTTTGTTAAATTGGTTCATTCGATACTAATGTAAAATGTTTTCATTTAACCTTTTCATGGATTATTTTACTGTTTACAACATAGCATGCCTTTTACTTCCACAAAAAGTAATAGAAATAGTTAGAAATCTACCATAGTTTGTTCAAAAGCATCTTTGATGTTTCCATAATTCTGTTTGATGTTTGTTCTCAATTTTGGATGACAGTGTCTCAAAACCTTCACTATGTAACAGAGACAACCCACTGTGATAAAACCTTCCCTGTGTATGAGGGCAGGCATGGGGAAAGAGGCTTCTGGGTTTACTGCTCAGCATGGAATAGAACAAAAGCCATCTGGGGTGTCTGATATGTAGAAAGCTGGGCTAAGAGTGATTTGGACTGTAGTTGTATCATTTCCACTGGCTTTGCTTATCAAAATGCAAGAGAATGGTGTTTTCGTTAGCTAGAGCAGATTTCAGCACTGAGTTTTGCCATTTTAGGAGCTTGTGTGAGTGTCAGATTATAACTAACAGCTAACTTGCTTTCTCCTGATGTGAAGTCCCAGCTCTGAAACAAATACCAATCTCTCATGACGGCTGGCTCATTAGACCCACCTAAGTGGAAAGGAGCAGTGACAGCTGTCAGTACAAATTACAGTATTCCCAGCTCCGAACTGCAGCGGCTTCTGCACTGCCACTCTTTAAAATAATATAACATTAGAATTCCAAAAATGTAAAAACAGATTTTGCATTATTTGCACAATTTTCTGGACAAGTTAGGCCAAAGTGAATATTTTGAAAAGTTATAAAAGGAGGTTATAATACAATTATTTATAGTCCTAATATATCAGTGAAAAATACTTAATAATGTATATTCTACTGACCCCATTTTAAAAGGTTAGCAATAAAAACTGTTGTGGTTTTTATTGTGCTAGGTTAACTGAAAAGTATTAATTCATCATTTTAGAGCAATTAGCATATGCACTACTGGTTACTATTTGCATTATGGAAATTAAACATGTAAATTACTAAGTTCTGGTATGACATATTAAAAACACTCCTCTGGTGTTTTGGAAGGGGAAATGCTTTGCCTTTCCTTGAACACAATTCTTCTAATATACAAGTACGTAATTTTCAGTGAGCATAAAACATGTATTAAATAAATCCAGAAAAGGTCTTTTGTATAGGACACAGGCACTGGTGCTGAGACAGTCTGAATAGGATACCACATCCAAAAAAAAAAAAAAAAATCATATTAAGTCTGACTGCCCCAGGTATTATTATAACATATAATTGGGCTGAGGCAGGGAAGCAGGTTGCATGATACAGAGCATGTACTAAAATTGATTTATCAGTATAATTTAATAAACTGGAAAACCTGCTTCCTGCATTAGGGTTGAACTGTTGCTCTTTGAATGTTTTGGTAATTTGGGAGTAGGTTAGTATGATATGTCATGAGGGAATAAAAGCTCTTATGATTTAAAAGGAAGTTGTAGAAATAATTGGTACCTAACATCAACGTGTACAGAGATGTATTCATAGAATGAATAAGCTTCATTTTCAAGCTCTGTAGAAAGAAGGACAAGCAACTCTTTACAAGAAAAACTCATCCAATGTGAGTGATCGCAACCTTAGAAATATTCTGTAGCAGAGTCGTGTTATATTTGCTGCAATTAATTTGAAGTGTATAAGATAGGGCTCAAGCTCGTTCTTTTTCGTGCTACTGATATTAGGCATATTATGTTGGGAGTATGATAAAGGGAGAATATGAATAAGTAATTTCCACTAAGTTTTGAATTTTATTACATGCTTCATTATGCATAAGAAAATCTAAATTCTGTGAAGATTTGATTCATTCTTTTTGGATTTTATCTTTGTGGCTTTTCAGCAATGTTTGTCTTGTTGTTTGCTGGTTTTGGTTTTTTCATTTTAGTTCTAGGGGATAGGAGAATTTGTATATTGCTGTTTGGGAAGAAGTATTGCAAGCCAAAACATATCAGTGGTGTTATGGAACAGCTCTATAGCCAGAAACTAAATCAGTGAATTAAGTAAATCATACATTTATGTTTAGGGTTACCTGTAACATAACTACCAAAATATTTATAAGTATTGTTTGTTTTCTGTGAAAATTTTCAATTCTCAATGAAAAACTGTGCAGAAATGTAATTCTTTTCCTGGTAGGGCTATAATTCAAGTGGGTTTTGTTTCTTTAGCAAAGTGAGTTTTCTAATCAGAATTTCTCTTTCATGATTAGCCTCAGCTATAGAAATTTCATACTGATATAGTGTCATTTCATCTAAAGACAAGGGTATATGCATCTGCAAGAGGTAGTCAGGGGCACAGAAACCAATATGAAGCATCACAGTGCCTTTGCAAGATCACTGAAATATTTTGTTTGAAGTTTTAGACAACAAATTGAATTGAGAACTTGTACTAAAACATTTCTGTCTCATTTATTTTTAACTGTCTACCTAAATCCTTTTGCTTTTTCTCATTTTCTTGACCAGCTCTGCTAAATCCTCACTGTGAATAATAGATCGAGTGATTAGGGAGAACAAACAATCAACTATAATTATCACTCAGAATTTGTAGCAAAACCAAACATTTCAAGTTGTTAGTGAGGTTTTTTAAAAATGGTTTGTGTTTTTGCCTTTTACATGGATATTGTGGGGAGGCATCATATTTTGAAGTACTGTTCTGAAGAGTCACAATAATTGGAGAGTCTCTTACAGACATTTGACATGAATTCAGCTAACATCATGCATTGATTTCTGAAATGCTCAGTCAGGGAATTTAAATGGTTCAATTTTAATACTTAGGCCAAATATATTCAAGTCTAATATTTAAAATGTACTACTTGAAAAATATTTTCCATATATGGATCAGCACTAAGGATCTTACAAATATATAGCTATAAAGTAAAAAATATTCATGGTACTACATAAAACTGGTAAATAAAAAATCTTCTAAAAGTTATAGAGCATTAGGTACAAGGAGGACTATTAAGATAGTGGAATATACTCAAGGAAAGATGAAGTAGCAAGATTAAAAAAAGAGGAGGTTTCAGATAAAGTAGTAAGATAAAAGAGAAACATAAAGCAGAAGCAGTCAAATCAAAGACATACATGGCTTTGATGAGATGGAGATGCCTATTTTGATAGATCTTTTCCTCACATGTTATCTATAAAATAGTTTCATTGGGGTTCACCTGCTAAGAAGAGGATACCTTACAAAATCGAGGCTGCTCAAGGTGGGAATGGAATGAGGAGAGAGAGACAGAACAATTGTCTTCATAACACTAAGAGACATGCCAAAGAATGTGACATTCTTTCTAGAGGAAAATCAAATCAGAACTCTGCATAAAGAGTAATTGAAACAAAACTCTGGCAGCAGTCTTGGATTAAGTTCCCAGCAGTAAAGACAACTGTAACTTAGCATTAATAGGCCAAGGATAGGGCTTGGCTATGATTAAGAGGCTTAATTAATGTGCTAAGAGAGAATAGTGCTAATGATATGTCGCCAGCTTTCTGTTAAACATTTCTAGGTGCACCAGAAAACAAGTGTCTATTTCTTGTTTTGTTTCAGACAACGGTACTTAAGCATCTCTTACCTACAAACTGCAGTGCCTGTGCCTAAGTGATTCAGGAGAGAAATAGAAACAATTTAATACATTTTGTCTTTCTTGCAGTCTTTCTTGGATGTGTGTTGTTTCCTCTGAGAGGTTTCTGATGCCTGAGTGTTCTTGAGTATATTTCTTACTGTTAGCATGCTTTACTTGTAAGGGTCTCAGGGCATCTGTGTCAGAGATGAAGTTGTTCTTAAAATTTTGCATTCTCTTAGTGAACAGTTACTGTGACAAACAATGGTGTTCTGTGGTTCACCATGGGCAGAAGAGGTTTTGCAGGCTCAGATGCCAGGTGGTTCAGAGACTGCAGGATCAAATGCCTAATGTTTAGAGTCAAGATATCAAAAATCAGTTCTAATTATACTATGTAATGTACTGTGTCATTTTTTCCATGGTTTTATTCCTAGGAACCTGGCTTGAAAACAGGACGTTTATAGCAGAGTTTACTTATTGCTGATATACTCTTTAGCAGGAGTCAAAGTTTATTGTATACTGGTTAGTTGCTGTAAAGATGGTTGACAGCACAAGCTAAGAATGATGTTTTCCTGTCAGATAATCATGAGAAAAGCTGCAAACATTGGTGACCTTGCAGCCAAGGGATACATTTTGCAGATCCCTGTGAGCAAGAGCAGCCATAACATTTTAATTAAGTGTGACATGATCTTGCTAGTGGTGTGGGGACATGATAACAAGGATCTAGCTTCTAGTTAAATTTTTTTTTGTTACAATATGAGTCAGACAGGATATTTTCTACATGCCAGATAACAAGGAAAAGACTAAAAAGTTTTACAATAAATCATTGTATGATTTTAAGGCATAAATTAAAAGATAGTCAGAAATAGTCCTTTTAGTTGCTTTCAGTTTGGAAAGGGTGGAATATATTATGGATTGTTGCTGTACTACGGGAGAGGTGGATGGAAACGTTTCGTGCAATCTTTTTGAAGAATGGAAAATTGGCATTAAATAGCAGCAAAACCTGATAAGATAGACTTGGTTTTAATCATCTGCTATGATAGCTGTTCCATCATATCACTTGGGGCTATCTTGGAGAGCAAAACCCCCAAACCCATTAAAGCCTTGTGGATTGCTTCTTCTCATATACATACTTATAAACTCATGCTAGTTCATAAAGTAATAACCTTACATGCTGTATCCTGTGCTATCAAGGACGGCAGAATATTTTCCTTCTATCTTGGCATATCTTACCCTAGACACAGGTCCAGTAGGTATTCCTGATTATCTGATCCTGTTGCAGAGGTTAATGTGTCCAGTTGCACCTAATTTGTTTACATTAGTAATAATATCCTCATTGGATATGATATCCAACGGGGATGTTATTTATTGGATGTAATATCCTTATTTCATTGCTGCTTATGAAATGTCTTGATGTTGTTATAGTATGCATTTGTATCTGTACAATAAATGGTACTACACCGACACTTAGCTGACATAGATTTTACCCTCACCATTCCAATCTTATAAATAAAACATGAACAACCTATCTGTCCATTTTCACTGAAAGGTCAGTGGGAGCTTGGACATTGATTTCAGTTGAATCATGACAAAATAGGGGGACATTTTCAACTGATTGTTTGAGAAATTGAACTGGCAAGAAACGGTGACCCAGGGAATGGATCTTCACATTTCACCTGAATATTAAACTATACCTATACTGTACCTATATTGAATGGGACATTGGAATGTCCCATTGCCGGAGGTCACAAAACAATGCAGTTTGAAAAAGTCAGGATTGCTTTCAGAAAGAAGTCAGAAGAATAGAAGAAATATGACATGACTTGTTCTTTGAAAGACTTTCTGAAAATATATGGCTGGAGCTTTACAGTATCTGGATCAGGAAGGGCACAGAGAGAGCTCTAAGAAGCTACATTCTCAAGCAGAATATTTCCTTGCCATGGGTTGGGAATTACGGAAGTTGGTTAGCAATAATCAGAGAAGTTTTCAATTTAGAATTAAATCGACTAAGTCAACTTCATGAGCTCCTTAGGCTGATGGAGAATCACATCTTGAAGCAGAGCAAGGGAATTTTGTAAAGGAGGGTAACAAGATTTCACAATGGAGGGATTTATTTGAGTTAGAAGTTAAGATTTAATGACAGGCTTGTCCACACTTTAAAAGGCTTTTTTGGTATGCTTATACTTGTAGAATATATTGGCAGCCTTTCTCTGTGGAGATGCAGCATTCCTTTGATAGTATAGTTTAAATGATTTTCTCAAATGGAATAACCTATTTTGGCCCAAAGGGTGTAACTATTTCAGCTTCAGGGAACTGCTGGCAAACAGTGTGCATTCACACCACACAGCTCCCTTGGCAAACTACTGATGCAGACCAAGTAGACAACTTTTGAATTTCAGTTTGTTTCTCTGTAAAAGTCTAGTTTTCTAAGTGTATACTATAGATTAGGAGTAAAGTCCTCTTCTGTTAGACAAAATTAGTAGATTGCACAATCCAAGTTAAGTACTGAAAGAGAACAATCTCATTTTCTCTGCATTATGTGCCTGTAAAATTCCCACTTACCTTACTTGCAGTAGGGGTAACTACTACTGCAAATGCAGTTATTGAAAATCTGTATGTCAGCTCAGTCCTGGAAAGATTTCACAGTTCACACTAAAAATTTGAGGGAGTGAGCAATTTTCTTAAATCTAACCAGATTGTACATATGCTTGAGGTTTAAACTGTGCGTATTTTTTTCAGAAGTACTTGAGTAAAACTTTAGCATCTTAGTAGAAAGGCTGGACTCAAACTCACCATGCTGCAGCTGTCTGCTGGGAGCTACACAAATGTTTAAATTGAAATTAGTGTATTATATTCCCTTTGATGGAATAGATTGATAAAATACCTTAAAGTAATCACAACTAATGTAGAATTACGCATATTGCCCCAAAATGCCAGAATTCAAAAGTTGGCTTCTCATATCTTTGTCACTAACCTATCCAATTGTTAATTGCATGAACAATTACATATGCTTCTTGGCCATTACTCCATCAGCTCAAACAGAAGTGTTAATCCTTTATTTTAGAATTTCTGGGAGATGTCTTTTTTCTGGTTGTCTTTCCCCTGCCCAGTCTCCCCCCCACCCACCCACCACCACCACTGTGGATGCAAGCAATCTATTTCTCAGTTCAAGGAATTGTAATAGAAAAACTGTCATGTTTATATAACTTCCAGTACAGCTGAGCAGGAAGCAAATAGAAACCTTTATTTTTACGGTATGTTGATTCTACAGATTGTCCCATAACTGCCAAGTAAGTGAAACCCAGGCTGAACATGTAATATCATTCAGACATTCTGAAAATGCATGTTTCCTTCCTCACATGAACATTAATATTGTCTTTTAAGTTGTTTAAAGTGAATGCTTTGATTTTTAGAAATGCCAAATTAGACATGCATGAAAAAGAACTTGTTGATAAAAGTTTCTGTGACAAAGGGATATGTTAAAGGAATAAGCCTTTTGAAACACTCAAGAGAATTAGCTAGAGAGAATTAAAATGGACAGGGTTTGAATTCACATTTTCAATCTACTGCCAGAAAACTTCAGGACAGCAGAAATTGTTGCTATGAAGATGATTGTTAAAGTATCAGTATAGAAAAATAACTTTTACTTTCTTCTTTAAACTAAAATACCATATCTTAAATATAAGCTTCTACACATTTATGAGATTCTGAGTAAAATAGAAATATAATTCTGAACCAAGCAATTTTGTCTTGGACAAAAAAAAATCTAAACTGATAAATGGAAACCACCTTAGTTGCAAAATAATTTTTTTACTGATTACAAAAAAAATAGTGTGACAAGTAATTTAATGAAAGCATTGTTTTTAATATACACCTTTCATAATTAATAATGCAGACTTTTGTTTACTTATTTCAGTAAATAATTTGAATGCAGCCGGCCTTTCTGTTTTTTCTGCTGCATTGTTAATGATGTTGAAGAGATCACTAGGTTATTGTTCTAGAAATATATCTCTCACTTAGTTGAGGTTTTGCTTTGCAAATAATGCTTTTTGAAATGTGGCACCAGAGCAGTTTATGCACCAGCTGAGATGGAAACAAAAAACTGGAAAGCTTTCTGACTTATCAATCTAGAATGTCAATGCATTGCAAGCATTCCATCCTACCTTTAGGTATTTGGAGCACATATATAATCTACAGCCAGCTCTGGCCAAATGTTTTGTCTGGCAGAACACCAGCAGAATGTGGATGATGCACCTGAATTGGTCTTGTAACAAAATAATAGCTACACATAATGGATAATCCAGATCTAGAAGGGTCCAGCGCTTTCCCGATTTGCCGGAGTCTGTCCTGAAAAGTGCCAGTCACCAATTACCTCCAAAAAAGACAGAAGTCCTAAAAAACTTAACCTTCTCTTTCATCTTCTGATTTTAATTTATTTTTGGATAGAGGGAGAGGTCATTTTCTTTACCTTCCTTTCTTAGTGTTTTGTTTGTTGTTGTTGTTTTGATGTTGTTTTTTTTGCTTGTTTGGTTTTTTTTTTGTTTGGTTTCTGTCCCTAAAGTACATCATATTCTCTGATAATTCACCAAAATATCTGGCGTCTGAGTACACTGATCTCTTAGTTGTACTCTTCAAAATTAGAGGTAGTTGAATTTCCTTGTCTCCCAGTTTGCATAATTCTAAAGTCACCTTTAAGGCTTTTAATTAAGCCAAAAGAAACTAGGTACTTCAGGATGTCTGAGCAGGTCTAGTCTGAGATGCCTCCTCTTATAAATAATAAAAACATACCTTATTTCCAGTCAAGTCTGATTCCTCAGTACTTACCACATATTGGAATATGTTCTTTTTTCCTGCAGGTTTCAGAATAATTAAAATCTGTAAGATTTCTAGTAACTAAGGATGCTGTACCACTGTCTTACATGCTGTTTCTTAAGAGTGAGAAACCTTGTTTCCGTAGAATATGCTGACAGAAGAGTTTACACATGCAAAACTAGGTAGATGTTTTAAGAATATTCATCTGCATACCTCACATTTCAGCTGAATATATGAAATCCTCAATCCACATCAATACTTATTGGACTGTATATCTTTTTTGAACAGTGTTTAAGTGGTTTTGTTTTGTCATTGATTGGCACTGGGCAAAATTTGTTTATGCAGGAAGTTTCTATGATGTCTTTTGAAAAACTTGATTGAAATGAAGTGTAATTTAAAGGATTTGCCAAGACAGCAAAAGCAAAACTTCAGCAATGTATGTCATGGCTTTAAATAAAACTGTGACAGATTGGTATGATACATTTCATAAGCTTTAAAGCCTGAAATTACATGGACAGCTTCCAGGTACAGTTGCGTTATTTATATGAAATTGAGACAGCACTTGCAGTGATTCAAAGCTTAAGCATAGTTTTATTTTGCTTGGTGGAATAGTGAATTTACTCCAAACAGAAGATTCAGAGAGGCTAAAGTCATCTTGTGTGCAAGCCAAAAGTGATAAATATTCAACATCAGGGTATAATTGGTGACAGCCACATTCAGGCATCGATGTCATTGAAAGAAGACAAATATGTTCTTCCCACAGAGGAAGAACTGCTTACATGTGTGAGTGACTGTGCACCAGAACAGGTTGCCCAGAGAGGCTGTGCAGTCTCCCTCACAGGAGATATCGAAGAACCACCTGGATGCGATTCTGTGCAATGTGCTCTGGGATACCCCTGCTTGAGCAGGGAGGTTGGACCAAAGGACCCACTGGGGTCCCTCGCAACCTGACCCATTCCATGAAAGCCAGAGGGCAACAGCACCATCCAGGCTGTGCAACTATTCCAATCCCTAGAGAGAGCCATACTTTCTAAATAACAAGTAGGTGACTAAATTCTTATGTTGGCCATTATCCCATTTTGTTGTCTTAGTAGAACCAGACTGGTGGAAGACTAGCTTTATGAACTATTTTAATAGTGTACAGGAAAATACAATTTTGCAATAGTTTTTCACAGAAATTACTTTTCTATTTTTAAACTCTGAAGTTAAGGTTGGAGAGAAGTAGTTTCAGCATGTGAATAATAGGTGGTCCTCCTCAAGATAATGCATACAAAAATAGGTGAATCACTTTTTAAAAAATGTTTTTGTGATTTTTTTTTATCAGTTCTTCAGATTTTGAGTTCCATTCAGATTTTCATGTTGTTCCATGACTATGGTTTTCTTAGATGCTAGTGCATAAGAAAATCCTTACACAGTCTTATTTTAAACCAAATATGCTTTGAAATAACCATTTGGCTAAAGGTACACAGAAAGCAATATATAAACACACCATTCACCATTCATTGTTTTCACAGGGCAGGGAAATATTTTCAGGATTTTGCATAGGGTATGTTTAACACATTAAATAATTTAAATGCAAATAATCTAAGAGAGCTTTCTAAGATCAGTGAATAGCTCTAAGTTTAGCTACACTGGTCATTTAAGGTCCTCAGTTGAATAACTGCTTTCTGATTTATCTTTTCCTTTTATTGCATTAAATATCTGTTGAAGCAAAACTTAAAGCAAACCCATCATCGTGACATGAAGAGGAGTACCCAAGTGTCGTGTATGCTGCGAAATATCTGAGTTTCTTTTGGGTCATAAAAGATACAGTCAAGCATAGCATGACATACTTTGGTCTTTGAAAGTGCATTTAATGAGACGAGGTGAATGCCATGCATTACTGCACTTTTTTTGAGGCAGCGTAGTCACTGAGGGTGAAATTATGTTTCAAGTAAATTTAAGTGCTATTGCACAGGTTTTTCACTGTTTCTCTTCACTTCATTGATTTTTACCATCAGAACAAAACTTGTAGAAATAACCAGCGATGTGCTCCCTTCTGCTGCAGCAGGTAATGCTTCTTTCTCCTGACTTGATACAAGAAGATCTTTTAAGTAATTCATTCTCTGCATTGTTAGGTCTTTCCCTAAAAATCTTCTCGAACAGAAGCTACGGGTGCACAATAGCAGCGATATCCTGCTGAATAAATGAGAAACCAAAAATGCTTGTTTTGTGTATCCTATATTAAAGCTGTGTTCCTTATGCTGTCTTGTAAGGTTTCTGCTCCTTAAAGGGAAGAGCTTTTTCCCAATGCTGCTTCACTGTAGAGTTGGATTAACTTCAAAAATAAAATAAATATGTTCCACAGCCATGGAAAATGGGTTCTGCCTCCAGTGAATTAGAATTACTGTTACACTAGGCAAGAAAAATAGCATTTTAATGAAGCGTCCACCCTCAAGCACTTTTTCCAGAGAAGATACCTGTGAATCTTTGCCAAATACTTAAATAGTTCAGCTGGGTTTATGTTGAATTACTTGGCTGGGTGAAGAAGCTGCTATATGCTACCTTTGGCAATTCAAACCTTTGTAGAAGCCTGATTTATAGCTGTCCAGGGGAACAGTTCTCAGTTTTCACTGTTTTTATTTCAGAGACAGCGTAACCTAAATAATTTTATTCTTAAATTAGTGGGAAAGTAATTCTGCAGACAAAGCTATGACAGCAATTTTTTTTCCTACAAATTCCCTCAAAATGAACCAGGGTAGTTCTTATAACCATATGGTATCTTTTCAGTAAAATATATCATTATTTCAGTTTTATTTTTAATTGTCTTTGCTAGTGGCAGAATTTATTTCAGTTGATTTAATTAGATTACTGCTATTTCAGACATCAATCAGCATCCTATTAAACCATCTCACAGATATTAATTATACCCCAGAAGAGCACTCTAATGTACAGTCAGGGAAGAATTAGTCCTCAAGGGGCAGGAATTCCAGAATTTCCTTTGATATGGAATAAAAAGTCTCAGTCTGGCTTTAGAATTCTGGAAATATTCAACTCAAAATTTTTATCAGCTGGTGCAAACTAAATGCAGTAGGTTGACTGAAAGGCTGGGCCTTGAACTCAGGAGTCCAGCTACAAAATGTTAGGACAGGTATCTTCCCACGCTGGCACTTTTCATCTCCACGGGTGTTTTATTGTACCTTACCACCTATGTAGCATTAGAAAGAAAAGAGAATTAATTTTGACCCTGACTGGGAACCACTAGTGTCAAACTGCCTTCAAAGGCAATTAGGATCTAATTCAAATAACAACCAGGAGAGCAGAAATTATCTGAAGAAGCCGTATCTGTCTTCTACAGAGCCCTGATCGGATCTTGGTTTATTATTTTCCTTGTTGCTTCAGGCATGTTACTTTATTTTTGAAAAGCAGGTACTGACTGTGTTGGCCTTCACTGAATCAGGGGTATAACAAATGACAATTGCCATAGATACTTGCAATGTTAAGATGGGGAGGAATCTTCTTTGTTATTATTTTTTAATAACTGTCCTCAAAATTGTCTAGTACTTGTAATTAATTTTTGCATAAAGTAACCTGGTAATCTCTACAGCTCTGTCTTCCTATTTACTACCCTGTCCTGCAATGGAAGGTGTTTCTGAGTTTTAATTCTGGAATCAGAGTGATCTGTGACTCTTAAAACTCCAAACTTAGGGAAGCATAATATGGCTTTATGTGATAAATTGTATAGATGAGCCTTCTGTCTAATTTGATGAACTATAAAATGGCATCTTGCTTCTGGCATCCTCATTGATCTTATGTCTTTGTCGTGTTTAAGTGGAGATCAAGCACCTAGAGAACAAATGAAGCTGGTGGTAGAGTTTGGCAGGGTTGGGAGCCCCTGGTTTATTCTGACTGAATGTTCCCTCATCTCCTCTCCCTCGACTGACAAAGTGGTCACTGCACAATGCAAGTCAGGCTTGCTAACACTTACATTTTGTATTCTGCTGTCTGTGCTTTCTCTGTGTCAGTGTTTTTGGATTGTTAACTTTGGTTGAGTTGCTTTTGCACTTCAGTGAGCATTTATTTTCTTGCTACCTACTCGATATGTATGTGAACCACCATGGCATTGACACTGTTGAATCTAAATGTTGTTTTGAAAATGTGGAGCTGACCTGAATGAATATTAAGGAAAACTCCTGAGCTAAAGCTGGAAGTGATTTGAAGAACAGCTTATGTGTGGTGTACAGGGCTTAGCTGGTAATTAATGCTAGCAATGGGCTGCTACAGTATTATGCTGCTACTACTCTCTACAGTCAGAATTTGTCAGAATCTCTATTTGTCAGAATAGAGAGTTTCATTTTACTTCAAATAAATGTTACAGCATTTTATTGTAATTTGGAAGACACTTTCTGTCACAAAATAACTTTCTAACATCTTTTAACTATTACCCAGTTCCTGCTGCAAATGAAACAACCATGTTGCAAACATAGTAATTTCTTCCGTTTAACAAAATCCTTCAGCACAAAATCACCCTTGCACAGATCTGATTCTGCTCATTTCCTGTCAGTGTACTAATTGTATAACTAGCAAAGGTTAATGTCCTTCTGAGTCAATAAAGCCACTTAGTCTGGGTCCAGATTTCAGACCTGAAAAAAGTTTGGGGGAAAAAATGTGCTGGAATAATGAATTTCTGATTAAATTCTGAATTCAGTAAATTCTCTTTAGGCAAAATATTCAGAGAATTTTACTTATTGGTCTAATTTGTAGACTACTACTTTTCTGTTTTATTAAAACTCTAATAATTTATATCTGAAGGTGGGACATTGTGTAACAAGGTTTTGAAAATCTGTAGTATCAGAGCCAAGAATTATTCTGTAACTATTTTACAATTGATAGAATTCTTCTTCTGTCAAACAGCCAGGATTTTACTTCCTATGTAATAGTCGTAGCACTGTCACACTCCAGTAGTTCAAGCTTAAAGAAGTTTTTTTCTATTCATAAGGGCCTTTATGCAAAGAAAATATGTAGTTCTTCATAGTTTGACAGTAACTCAGAATTGTTTCAATATTTGGCTGTAAGAAATTGTCTATCCCGTTTGATGTCTCAGCAAAGACTGCTTAATAAGCAAATCCACAGGCATGCAGGCTACCTGGGATTTGGAATAAAAATGTATGTTCCTTTTCCTGAAAGCCACATGTTGGTTGGAGATAGGTTGTAGAAGCAACTTAATCAGGACTGCAGTTATTAGACAGAACTCCTGTGCCACTTCTGTTTGGTCAAACGCAACTGATGTCAAAAAATAGTTCTACATTGCTGTTACCGTGGGAGTTAAATGAGACCCAGCACAGAGGACACCTCCCTAGACTAAAAATATGGCATTGATATCAGAGCAGACAGAAACAAATGTTTGCACTATGTATACATATGTGTGTATGTTCCCTTAGAGCTGTAATTACATGTTTTACTGTGCATGTACACCAAGGCTACTAGGGTTTCCCCTCAGGAACATGCATTTTATGGTTCTTATAGATTATTTGTTTGCTATTTCTAAAAGAAGTGATTCTGCTACTTATTCTTTGCTGATCAAACAAAAGATCATTGTGTTATATCATTGTATTTTCATTTCTTCAGCTATGTGTAACCTTCTGCAACATTTAATTCCTTTTCCATTGGCACACAATCATCACATCAGCAATTGCATTTGTTCTTCTCATATGTTTATGCATATTACTCATCTATATTCAAGAAAACCTTCAAATGGCCTCACATATTTTCAAGTCGCTTGGCGATGTCTGTCTAGAAGCTGTCCTCCCTGCATTTCCCAAAAGAAGAATGCAGAGAAGATGGCGCTTAATTTAACATATAATGAATCCCCATATCTCTTTCAATAAACAAAATGCTTGTCTTTTTTTTTGTATCAGCTTCCAGCATCTTAGCTAGGATCCAACTTGTTATACAAATGAATTTCAGATGGATTGCTTTTAATCTGAGCTCTGTGGAAGGAAGGGAGAGTTACATCCTCTGATATTCTGTGCAGACTCTCCACATGCTGTCTAAGGCCCACTCCGTGTAGATCTGAGATTACTTTTACTGATTTTCCTAGCTTTCTGTATCAAAATACAACTGTACAATAAAATGCTCAGGAACAAGAGAAGTAAAAAAAAGTCTTTCCAGTGTTATGGTGAATATTGGCTGCATAGCAATTCCTGATGGACTGATTTTTTTCAATGTCTTTCCTGAGAACAATCACTCTCCATAACATATTTCAGAGTTATGGGGTTCTTCTTATTCAGTGTGTAGGCTGCAAATGTCATAGGTAAAATATTGATTAGCATCTGAATATTACCATAAATAAACTGTTTTAGTAAATACAATCCAGTTTCACCAAATAGATTAACTTGGAAAATTAGCAAATACCCAGTGTTTGAGAGTTCGTGTCTTCCTCCGCAATTATTATTTTTCCACAATTTTGACAGGAATAAAAAGTTCAGTCACATAGAAAGAAGGTTGAAATGACTATGCCAAATCTGTTTCTGTTCACCACTATTTGCACCCACTTCACTGTGCTATATTTTGTGCCATCAAATGAGTGTATGATTTGAAGATTTATAATGTAATTAATTACATGAAATTAATTTTTTGAATTCCAGGAACCCTACAAAAATTTATGCTTCTTTAGTATTTATTATAGTTGATCAGACATTGGAAATAAGCACCTGTTAGTTGTCAGTCTACCAGGTTCGTAAATATATATGCTTGACTTCATGTAAATGAGTAATGATTCTGAGTATCTGTGGCAGTGTTCTCATGTGTAAAGTTCAGAATGCTTGTTTAAACACTGAAGGATTTAACACACATGGGACTTCATTCAACACTTTTAATGCTATCAGGCCAACAAGAATCTTCTCTGATTAAGGAATAGATAGTGATGCCTTAGTTTTTAACTTTGCCTCTAAGGGGGGCAAGCTGAGGGGAATTATGTCATTAAACTGAAGCTTTAATTGGAGAATTAACCCTGATATGCAAATGAACCAAACCTATAAAAGTGTGAAGAACTTGTGACCTGTCGTCCATCTTGGCAATAGCCTCTGGCTCCCCAGGGGGTACCTTTGAAGGCCTTTCAAATAAATACCTACTTTTATTCCCTTACTCCTGTCTAGTCTCTCTTTCTAGGAGGCCTCTTAAGGCACCAATAGTATTTGCTTGGTAAACGTAGTCATGGCTATACTGTGACTCTTACAACAAAAAAAATCCCCAAACCAAAAAACTCCAAAACAACAACAACAAACTGCAAAAAATATTATTTGGAAATTTTTCATCTGTGTTTTTTGAGAGATAGAAATACCACTTGTCCAGCTTGTCTCCAGTCCAGATTCTGAGACTGCAGAACCAGTGGGCCACAGCTATCTCTGATGGACTTTCAGAGCAGCTATTGAAAATCTTTTTCTTCTGAATATTAAGTGCCATCTTTCACAAAAAGAGTGTAGAAATGCCATTCCTAAGATGGTTTTGAGACTCAATTGAACAATATGGTATCTGTGAAGAAACAGTATTTTGGACCGCTCTGAAAAGCGTGGTACTAAACTGGATTCCTGGTCCAAAATTCATAGTTGCCTTTCCATTTTTAATCTGAAGTCAGGCAAATTGTTATTTCACTGACAAGGGCAGATCTGAGGTAAATCAGTTAACTGGAGAACTGTTTTCGCACAGAAGTAAAGTAAAAGTTTTGCTTGAGAAGGATTTGTAAAAACTATTATAATCTCACTCTGAATAAAGTGAGAATCTCTGAAGCCAGGAAAATACAGTCTGTAAAGCAAAACGTCACAAGAGCCCATTACCAAATAGCCTAAGTAAACCACAGACAAATCTAGCACAGTGTTTAAGGTTTTAAAGTCAGAAGTTATTTTCCTGATTATCTAGTACTGCAGGAAGGCCATTGTTAATCACCTCAGTGGTTTGAAAACCTTCACAGAAGAATTTTATCCTGGAATTTATCCTATTCCTTCTGGTTTATTCCACAGCAGGGTAACAGTTGGATTGTCAAATAAGAAAAATCTTTTATGTCTATCTGAATGTAATTCTAGGAACTTAAAAACTACCAGGTACACTTTAAAGAGCTGTCAATGAGAAAGGTGAGGTGCACCCATGAAGGCAAAAAAGGTCTAGTACAGAGCCTGTAAAATCGAGGAAAGAATGCCAGAAAAACAAAAAAATACCTAGATCTGTGCATTCTTCTTTATCATTCCTATGGTCTCTAAATGCTAAGCAGCAGACAAAACTGACAATGTAACTTCAGTAGAGCATAAAATATTAAGAATAAATTTTCCATGTTGTGCAAAAAGGGAGGAATCAAATTGTAGGGCAAAATTATGTAGACCTGAAAGAAATCTGGACATAGAGGATGACAGTGAAGAAAAACTATAGTACAGCAAGCTTAGCTGAGTGTATGTACTGGGAATAGTGGCAGACCTGGATAGAGCTGCCCACAGCTGCAGAAAGGAGTCGCTCTTGGAGACTAATCCTCCCAACTGAAAGAAGCTGGTAGGGAAGATGGTGGTGAACAAATCTAGGACTTAGACTGCAAAATTTCAAAGAAGAAACACCTTTCCTTGTTAGCAGGCAAAGCCCAGCATGTTTTAGCAATACTGAGAAGTGGGTAATAATGTGGGCACAATACAATGTCAATAGAAAAGGTAATGATAAATCATTTTTATGACAGATGATCTGAAGATATTATACTCTCTGTGACTTTACTTTGATGATTATATTTTCTGGAAATATGCCTGAGCAGGAGATGCAGTTACTCTTTGTCTTGGTTTGAAAGACAAGTGTCTGCTAAGGAAGGCAGGAGCTTCCCTTGGAATGCAAAATGTAACCCCCCCTTCACTCTGAATTACTGTAATTTTGAAATTAAGGGGCTTTCAGGCAATGATAGGAGAAATAGGAATAATACACTAATACATGTGTATTATTAAATAATACACTAATATATGTGTAACAAGGCAAGCAAACAACAATAACTGTGGCAGTAGCAACAAACAGGACCAGGAACCCAGTCCCGGCCTTCTCGGCTGTCGGGCCCTTTCCCCTCGGGTGCAGTTCCGCTCGCAGCCGGCAGGGGCGCTGGCGGCTCCCGGTGAGCAGGGCAGGTGCGATGGTTCCCCCGCGGCTGCAGGAGGCGCTCCGGAGCGAGCTCGGGGAGCACGCGGCGCCGGTGCCCTGGGATCCCGGGAAGGGATGGACGAAAAGCTTCACAACCCCCCTGGGCAGCCGATCCCCATGCCCCAGCAGGATCCTTGGGAACAGCAGGCTGGAGCAGCAGGGACGAGCACAAATCCCGGGTGGCAGACGAGATGTATCAAACTCTGGAGCTGCAGTGGGAACCCTGGGATGTCTTGGCAGGCAGGGCATGTGGAGCTGCAGTGTAGTGAAGGCTCGGAGCTGTGCCAAAAAAATGGCGGGGGCAGGGCAGCGAAGGCCTGGCTCCCAGCAGGGTAGCGCAAAGCGGGCTCAGGATCCCGGGGTTTTCCCTGAGACACCTGAGCAGATGGTGAAAAAAAAGTCCCTCTTTTAGTGAGGTAGGGTGTTAAATAGGATCCCAGTGTAATGGCTGCTCCAGCAAGCAAGCTGCACTCATGGTAGAAGGAAGGCAGCAGAAGGTAGAACCCCGCAGTGGTGATGAATTCTCCCCACAGCAACCACAGCCTCTCTCCCCTCCGAATGCCAAGAGAACAAGAGGGCTAGGGGCTGCACCCAACCCTTTTCCCAGTCCAAATCTTGTGGCATCTCTCCCCTTCATGAGAAAACCCCAGGTAAGAGAGAGTAGCCAGCTGGACCCCTCCCCTGAGCTGCGGCCAGGTCTTTTGTCTGTCTTAAGTATCCAGTCGTTATTGTCTCCTAGCAACACGTATGAGGAAAAATTCCTTAAGAGAAAAAAACCAAAAAGAAAACTCCTAAAATCCCAACACTCTTAAAACATAAGCTGTTGATTTTCACTTTGTATTTCGCACACTTCAAGGGCTTGCAAGGTTAAGAAAAACTTACGGTTTTACCAGATGCAAACACACATTTGGAAATACAGTTTCATCTTCTGTATCCTCTTGAACTCTGTGTAAGTGCAAAGGTTGCTAAGTGGTTTTCAGGGTTTTGACACATAACTCACTGCTGCAAAAAATTGGTTTAAGCTCCTCTAATAGTGAAGTTTTATGAGTAGTAGGGAAATGTCAGTCTGTCTTTCCTCAGCTACATAATTTTATCAGAATTGTCATTGATGTGGCTTAGTCGTTATGTACTCTTCTAGTATCTCAAAATATTCTGCACACATACAAACAAAGTGTCTAATCATGCAGGTGTTGCCATTGTAGATTAAGATAGTATGATTATCCTTTGCCATACATTCATATCTTTAAGTTTTAGTCATAGTGATAGTTATATTTGATGACTTGGAATCTAATAACAGCAAGAAAGATAATTCCAACAACCTTAAAGGTAGTTGATTGACTGCTAAGAAACATTTACCAGCTTAATACAAGTTTAGTCAGCCAAGAATTGAACACAATTAATAGTGCATTGTCTTTTATAGTCTTCTGGCTTGAATAAATTATTAGAACAAAAGGTAAGCTGCAATTTCCATTCTTTAAGGTGCTGGTTTTCCTATAGCTCCAGCCCAGCAAGGGTTTATGTTTAAATTAAGAGAGAAGAAAAAGATGTAAGTGGATCTGAATAGGGAATCCAGAACTTGAGTATTTTCCTGCTTGAAGGCTCAGAAACCTGAACTCTCCAGCCCTGTCCATGATTACTTTGCTCCTGGGGTACATCTATGCTCCTGGTTCACCAGAGCCTCAGCTATTCCAGGTGTAAGCAAATAATTTTCCAGATCCTGCTTATGCCCAGGTAGAATGTAGAAACTGGAGAGATTATCACTGTCGCCTTACAGGAGGCATAGAAAATAGACAAGTTCTGTGCAATTCTCATACATATTAAGAGGGTGTATATTATTTTTACTAAAACGTCATTACACCTTTTGTAATTTTTATTTTAAAAGAAGTACCCACATTTTATATAAAATCCCTGTGATTAGAGTAAACTGTGGTGTGCCAGGATAAAATCGCTACATCTCCCATCATTCATCAGTGTGCTAAAACCTCAGGGGGGCTTATGCCACCCTGCAACATAAAATGGGAGAGTTGTAGATCCAGAGGGAGTGCAGTGTAGCAAACTAACTCAGATGCCTTTCGAGTGAGGAAAACTCTTAAGACCCTGCTCCCTGTACCAAGTACTGGCTCTGTGTTTTGTATTTAACAGCCAGTGAATGATAAATAACTTGACTGTGTAAACATCAAATGGTGTTCTCCTTCCTGGCTGAGTGGTTTTAATTCAATAGCTAGTAACAAGTAAATAACCTGTGGACACTGGCATGGACCCTGGTCCTGGAACTGTACCCCAGTACAAGTCAGAAGGAGAGAAGACTGAAAGATGTTTCCTGTGAAGTAGGAACAATGCCACTATTGCTAACTGAGGAAAATAAGGCAATAAAAAGATGAGGAATCACTGCACCGATCACTGGGCTATGAAATGAGAGACAAAACCAGGCAATATTAGCATCAATTTGGTGTTTGTTTTTGTTTTAAATGAATGATGCTTAGTTAACTCCCTTCAGTCTCTAGATCCTGTTGGAGCCTGTCTGTAGCCCTTTGTAAGGAACCTGCTCTCTTGAATGTGATTTGAAAAAGACTGCAGCCTGCAGTGTTCCCCTTGGTGAGCTTCAGGAATGAATGAGAGGTTGAGGTTTCATCTCTGAGGCACCTCATCAGGTGATGAATTCTGGGTTTTCATAACCTGTTTGAAAACCAGACATCTGGCACCATGGTGTTTAACTTGTATATAATCAAGCCCTGTGTCATTTCTAGTCTTTAGGTATATAGTTAGCTACAAATCCATGTATGGAGCACCTTGGCCCTATGCCATCCTTTGTGCCCTTTATGTAACTTTATGAGTTCCCATGATTGTATGTTTGTATGTATGCATGTACAAATACATCTACATGTATATATATGTGAAAAACCCTACTCTGATGAAATTAATGGTCACATTTCAGCTTCAATAGAATGATGGTCTGAATCCATGTACTCTTTGCTGCAGCTTTTTACATGATTTACAAGTTGGGAACAATATATATTATACATCTTCCTAATTTACTACGTTGTTTTTCTATTTTAAGGAAAGTAATACATTTTTCTAGCCTGAAATATATTGTTTGGTAAAGATTACTAGTGGCAATTAGATTAAATGTTCCAGTAACAGCTTAACAATTTCAGTCAGAAATTAATCCATTGTGAATTAGTTCAAAAAAACCTGAAATATAACTCTGGCAATAACTAATGTTGTGTGCTTTTATGTAAGATTTAAACTCTCTAATTTCACCTAAAATCTCCTGAAAACATTTCAATAAATACTCTCTGTCTTGGGAAATAGATGGCCAGTGAAACACCTTGGATTTTCTGGGATTTTATGGCTTGATTGATGCAGGTTTTGTAGATGTGGTTAACTTAAAACATGCTTATATTGAAGAAGCATTGGGAATTAGCTCCCAATTCCATCAGCTTCCAATTTCTTCCTTTGATTTCTTTTAAAAATAATTTTAAGCAAATTTTCTTATGCTACTCTGCATCTCAAAGATGGGAATAGTAAATTCCTTCCCTTTGAGAAAATATTTTGAGTCATATTAGTAAAAAGTGCTATGTAAGAGCTTTGCATTATTATTGTAATTTTAGAGATAATGAATGGCATCCTAGAAAATAACTCAGTGTTACACGGAATACTAAATATTTTCTAACTTCTTGAGTTTGAATTGCTGTTCAGTTTCTAAGCCTAGACTGATGCTTTGTTTGAAACCTCTTTTGAAATAATTTCCACCTGTTTAAGCAATTTCGACTTTGCTGCAGACACGGCACAATAGCTGCATTATAGTGAGTTAGACTGCTTGTCAAATGCAAACCCCAGGCTTTCATCTCCTTACAACTTTGTGCTAATGCTGTTCAACTATCCATCAGTTAGATGACTTCCTGTCACACAAATGGCAGTTGACAAGTCCGCCTATCAGTTCTGTTCCTACAAATTTCCAAGTTTAAGAAACCAGGCCAAGTTTTAGGCATTATTTTAAGGGAATAAATTATTTAACGAAATACAAAAAAAAAAGATCTTTTGGGTTGCACAGTTTTATTTTCAGTGCTTGCATAGCAGTTCACAAATTCTCTGTATACTTGACACAGTGTTGACAGAAACCCTCCTGAGCTATAACATCACACACCCTTGTGAACATCAGCAAGAGCAGACTTTTCCCATAAACACATGAAAAACATTTGGAGATGTGCTACACGTAAGTGTCACTACTCCAGATCTTGGGTGCTTACTCCATCAATTCCATAATGCAGAAATATTGTCATTGCAGAAATACCTCCTCTGCTTGTTTCTCCTTAGGCTGGACTGATTGCACTCAGTAAATGTGTATGCAGTTCCTGTTGCAGTATTTAGAACAAAATCAAAACCTTGTGTTGGTTCTGCAGTACTCAGATGAATTGCACAGTGAGATAAATTTTCATGTGTTCTCAAACATTTTATGATTCTGAAGGGAAACATTCCAGTAATGTGCTTTTGCCTGTTTTCCAATGATAGCTACATCTTAATCAGATGTAGGTTTAACACCCTTGGTAAGTAGATGAAAGGTAAGCTGAATGCTTAGACTTAAACAGGGAAAAACAAGAGGTTATGACATAATTTTTCATTAACATTTACAATTAAATTTTGTGCACGTGGATTTAATTGTGAAACCCTTAGTGCTTGTAATAAACAGGCTTTAGTCACATTCAGGATGAACTGTCCTCAAAAGAAAAATCAACTTCTATCTCTGTTATATTTAAAAGAGAAGAAATGCAAAATAGTCGAAGGATTTATATCTGATGCTAAAAGAAACAATAAAATTATTCCTAATCACAGTTTTATACATTAAAGTGTCCATCAAAAGCAAAGAAGAATATTTAAGTCTGTGGTAGTCTGACTGGCAGGTTTATCTGCTATTACTGCCCTGGATTCATAATATATAATGTGGTATTTTGATTATGCTTTTCTTAAAATCCAAAGATGACTGAAATCTTCCTTTCTGGGACTTAAAGGGGAGAAAGAGAGAGATTTAACATCTGCAAATGGATCTGTAGTATCTAGTTGAAAAACAGAGGACATAGATCAAAAAGTTGTAATTATTATTTTATAGAGAACACTAATAGACCCCATAATAGACATAGAAGATTCCACTTTGATTATGTTTCAAGCAACATTGCTATCACTTTATTCTGCAAACTTTTTTTATAATGCAGAAAAAATATTCTCTTTGAAAACAGAGCAAAATTCAACAGGAACTTAACAATTTTGTCCTTGTTATTTATTCATTCTAGGGGTAAGAAGATTGGACATGACATAGACTTTTTGATCACCAATCCAGGACCAGGAGAAGATGATGAACTTCTGCATAAAGTTATTGACTTATGGAAAAGGCAGGTATGAACTAAAGAGCACTTGTCCAAAAGCAACATGTTCTAACTGCACTGAATTAAGCCTATAGACTGCTTAAAGAATGTTATACTCCTTTCACAGCTGACTGCAATGTTTTGCAGCTGGGTATTGCTCTATCTGGTTATTAACCATGATGATCTAGGTGCATCTTCTAGCTCTGGATGCTAAAGTTGAAGGGTATATCAGAAGTGCTCTGCACACATTCTGTATTATCTTACCCTAAGAATATGCAGCTAGCCAGAGGTGAGAAATCAAGCTAGGCAGAGTTTTCATTATCAGAGAAAATTGTTCTTATACTTTGAAAAAACCCTGTATTTGTTTAATTTCTTCTTGAGGTGGGAGTAGGTTTTCCCAGGGGAAGCTACTTCAGGGAGATCCAGCTTTAAGTGTAGTGGGTCCCTTCCAACCCAAACTGTTAGATGATTGTATCATTTCATAGGGGAATTGTTTATCTAAGGGATGGAGAGGTTTTTTTATTTTTTTTTTTGGTTGGGTTTTTTTGGTTGTTTCTTTGTTGTTGGTTTTGTTTTGTTTTGTTTTGTTTTTCTATTCAGCTCTTCAGTTTCCAGCAGCTTTAAAGTTGGAAGTGTCTCACTTATAACAGGTGCAGGTACCTCAAAATATTCCTGGGTCAGAAAAATATAGTATGTTGGGAAAAGTAAACTTTCATTTCTCCTTCTACTTTTCTAGCCAGCTGAGATATTTCTCAACATTTACTAACAATACTGTTCAAAGCAATGGAGTACATTTCAACAAGTAGAAGGCCAGCACTCGGGGGTGACTCATCAAGTGCCTCACTGCTAAGTCAAATCAGCTTTCAGTGCAGACAGCCTGCCAGGAATGCTTTTGAATTGATTCTTGAGCTGCCTACTTTAATTAGTGTATAATGGGTTAACATATGGAAGATTCAAAACATCCAACTACACAAAAGCTTGTGTGACTGTATGAAGTTATCCGTTTCAAGGTAGTCAAAATCTTTCAGCTGGCTTTAATGGAAGGGCTTAAAACTTGGATTTTTTTTTCCTGGTAAAATGCAACATTAGCTGAATTCATCTTCTTTGAGTTGATTTTTGGTCTTTGAAGTGTTAACAGACTTTTATTAAATTTTTAGATTTCTCTCATTTCTCTGTGGAAGCTATGTATTGGAGTAGATTGATAGGTACTACTTAGACTACTAAAAGCAATGAAGCCATGGCAGTTAATGAGTGCTGAGGAAATACTCTGTTTTTATCATTTTATTATTAGTGTGTAGATCCTTTCATGGTTATACTCCCTTTACTATGAGAAAAGTTGCATTTCTTCTTAGAAGGTGTCTTCTCTTCTTATGCACACTTGAATCTCTAGGAAACCATGTTTGGGTCCTCAAAAAAATCATGTTTATTATAATACAGCAGAAGGGAAAGGTGACAACAGACCAAGGCTAGAGCCTGCCCGGAGTGCAGCCTTTCATTCTTTCTTTTCCACTTACATTACTGAGAAAAATGGCTGTGATCTGAGAAGTCTGACAAGTACTCAAGTTTTTCAGTTCACTTTGAGCTGCTTTCATTAAAAGGAATTGAAAGGAAAGAAATAGAAAATGAATTGTTCTTGCTGATTTTCTTGTTAAGGGGACTATTTGGCAGAAAGGAGTGCAGGCAGAGTATGGGAGGTCAAGGGTGGCCAAGAGTTTGATAAAAAGATTAGGATTCCTTTAGAAATATCAGCATGAAGAACACATCATAAGCACAATGCACAATGGCCGTAGAAACCAAAGTCAAACAAGCTGGGTATAGTTTAAAGCTGTGGAAAAATATTTCCTGTGTTCTGTTTGTCTTCCAGATTTTTCATGGTTTATACTACTAACTACACCACCTCTGTACTGTGGCATTTGTAATATGTAGGCTTTACTGTCACTACTGAAAAATAAGCTCCCAGCAAAATCGAAATGCAAAAGAAGAAAGAAAGGATTTATACAGCTCTTGCCTTTTTATTATTTTTGATTTCTGAGGGAAAGGGGAGGGCACAAAACCCCCCACAAATAAAGCACTTTTTTACTTTTTGAAGTAGTTTGCTTCACATCTTGCCACTTTTATGCTACTGCTTCTATGCCCAGATTCATCAATGTACATCATGGAGGTCATGATGTTGACTTCGTTTTGGCAGCTCTTAGTGAATGATTCTACAATGTTTAACTTCTGAATTATGGACCTCAGATTTAAATAGTTTAAAGGGCATTTTTCTTAGCTGAAAAGTTTAGTGTTACAAGATCCTTCCAATTGAAAGCTGCTGAAAAAGAAGTGGCTAAATCAGCACCAACATGCTCTTTGATGCAGCATCACCAGGGATAAATGGGCCAAGGAACAGAGAACATAAGGTCTTCAAAGTAGAGTGGCAAAACAGAAAAGCTGTGAGGCAGTACACAGGTTATGGTTTTAATGGTTCCAAAAAGCCTCATAAACAAAGTAAGAAATTACTTCTGTGGATTAGATGTTGAAAGTCTGTGGGCAAACAGGCTGAGCCATCTGTGTTGATGTAGCTTCATTCACATGCTTTCATTTTTTGCTGAAAGCCTATATAGCTATATTTAGCACTGTTCCTGTTATATAAATACTTTCAACAATGGAAGAGATACTGTTACTACAGGCGTTCCTGCACTCTTCAGTTTTTCTCATTGTATTCATGTAAGTGTAATGTTGCATTTTTCTTTTGGCTTTAGGAAAATGAGTAATGGAGATGCCCGCCTGTGCTTACCTATTTTAATATAATAGTGGTCTGATTTAAACTCTAGTATTTACCCTTGATGAGGTGATCAGGAAGGGGAAGGCTTGATGTCCCATTAGAGAGGATGGTGAGGAGCAATTAATATTTTTTCGGTTGCTGGAAACAGATGTTTGGAAACAGGGTTCACAGAATAGCCACATATTCACTGACAGCTGGATTTTACCAGCAACAAAACCTGTTTCTAAGACAAGACACAGAAATGGTTAAGAGGCCAGAGCAAAGAACCTTTTGTTTCAAATTAAAGAATGCAAAAGGATGCAGAGCTCCTTTTCAAACACATATTGTCTCAGCTTTCTTCTCAGTGCATTCTGAATTTTTATGTTTCGTTCTGACTCAGCCGAGGAAATTCTTGCCTAAAATAGACTATTGCAAGGTGGTTAGAGCCCTGGTCATGAGAGATCTTGGCTTAAATTTATTTAGAGAGGGTATGGGGCTGAATGTGATTATCCTGCTTGCGAGGTTATTGTATAAAGTAGGCAGAAGTGTACCATTTCCTGCTATGTCCTAAGTGGCGATCCAGGCAATAGTGGCATTTCTTCAGATGTGTGATCTTTCTGGTGTGTATTGTATAGCTGTATGTGGGTGAGTAGGTATGTGTAAGGCCCTATCTGTCTGTCTGTCTTTCTCTTTATCTTGCTCAGCAGTGCAAATGCTCATGGCATACAGAGGTAAACACCTTCATTCATGGATTCCAGGGCTGACCTATGCATTGCTGTCAAACCCAGGCTGCTCCAGACACTCAGAAATAGACCATTCCAACACACAGAGAACTTTGAGAGGAAAGAGAGACCAAGGCAGCTGCATGATTAAGCAGCAGCTGCCGAGTTTTGCATTGCTGATCAAACCTTTGAAGCCATTTTCTAATGACTTCTTACCCTAAAAGGTCTGACTTCTCCCAGGCATCAGTTCCTTTAGCTCTTCCAGTTTATAGAATTCCATCTGTCTCATCTAGGTTGAGATTTTTCCAAATTAACATGCCACATCCTATTTTGGATTAGATACAGGAATTTAACTGGAAAAAAAAAGAAATTCAGTTTCACTTTATTAAACTATCTCAGAAGAAAATTTAGAGCAACAACACATATACATTTCAGAACATATGGGATTATATTTTCAGATGATATAAAATGATCCTTCTTAGCTTTAACAGAATTAATCCAGCTACCAACAAGTATGAATAATGACAGCATGTAACACTAGATGTAGAATAGGATTCTGTTTAATTAAAAATGACAGAGAATGCTAGTGACCATATTTGATTGATTTTTCAGTGATTTGATATTTTTGTAAGAAGTCATACTTTTCCTCAATTTAAGCATGGATTAACTCCAATATCAATGCTATTGATGTGCCAGCACTCAGCATATTTAAGTAAAAGTGCACAGTCATTCTATAAATGGAAAATTGTTGAGGGTCTTAACATAACTGTCCTAAAAAATACATTTCGTTTTGATGGTGTGGTAAATTTGAGAAATTAAAATGCCCACAGTTTAGAACTTGATTGTGTAAACAAGGCCTCCAGCACTTTATGGTGTATAGATCAAGCGGAAATGTGCAAAGAACTGCAGATTCCCTGACACGCTGTAATGGGAAGGCTGCTGCTCTGCAGCCAGCAGTGGCCAGAACTTCACACAATCTTCACAGCTGACTGCCCCTTCAGGCAATGCTTCTTCCAAATGTACGGAAGTGCCATTTCGGCTTTACTTTGTGGGGTGATGGTGGTGTCCACTGTCTAATTATAGCAGGTTAATTGGAAACTCTATCCCAATGCATATGACCTAGGCTTTGGCTCCTATTTAATTGTGATACCCTGACTCCTGGTATAAACTATGTAGTGTCCCAAATCTCCAAGAGCAAAAAGAAAAATGAAGCAAAAGATGAGAAAGTACTGCTAAGCAGTGAACAGATTTTTATAGAAAATGGGAAGACTGTCAGTGCATAATCAAAGCATGAAGTCATCAATTAATTGTCAATGAATAATGATACCAAAATGATTTTTATTAGCAATAAAAGCAACAAAATTAACCTGAAGGGAGGATAGTTTCATCAAAAAACAGCAAGAAAATGAGCAGTTATGCATTAACATTCAACAGCTGTTTTGAGTATATTTGGAAAGAGCAAGCATCAGTGCCTCGTGACATTGGGGTAAAATTAAGAAGAAATTACTCTTTTAAAGATGGATGTTACATCTAAATTTAAGCATTTTCAAATCAGCAGACTTGGAAACTAGTAATCCATGAGAAGAAGCTACATAAGGAGTTTTCTCATATCAGTTTATGATAAATCTTCACAATCAGGAAAAGTTCCAAAGAAATGAAAGAATGTCAATGCAAATAAAATAGTTATCACTAAAAAGGCTGGCTCATTGACCCATAAAAAAGCCTGTAACTGATTTCCAGTAAAATAATGGGATTGTTAATTTGGAACTATCATCAACAAAAAGCTGGAGGCTAAAAGTGTAATAATACCTATCAGTGTCTCTTCATGGAAATCATATCTTGTTAAGTGTTTTTGTTATGCTTTTTTTTTTTTTGGCCAGAATTATAGCTCTGAGTGATAAAAGTAATTTTATTACTGTAAAGTATTCTCTAAGGCATTTAAGATATTGTCATGTAAACTTACCACACCTGCACTATATAATTAATCAAAAAGAAATAATCAAAATATGTTTTTTAATACTGAAGTATTCTTGAAATATATCTGAAAAATCAGTTCATTGTTACCTGTGACATTAAGTGGTCTCATCTGGAGACCTTTTGTCCTGGTTTTGGCCCAGATCACAGGGAAGGGGCGTGGCCAGACCCTAATACCACTAGATCTCATTTTTCAATATCATTTTTCATTTTATATCATTTTTCAGTACCACCTTATATCATCTCCAGGGATGGGGGAAAGGGACTTTCTCTCCTCCTAGAAGAAGGGTGTTCCTTCCAGTGGGAGAAAGTGTGGTAGTTGAAATGGTCTGGTATTTTGCCTGTAAATAGTTTCTTTGTCTTACACCTTCTGTTGTTAATATTGTTGCTGTTACTGTTTTCTTATCTAATTGCTGTTTCCGGTAAATTGTTCTTATCTCAGCCTGTGATCTTTACCTTTCATGCTTTCAGTTGAGGGGAGTAGGGAGAAGTGAGAGGAGTGGTTTTAGCAGGGCTACTAAACTGGAGAATACCATTCCTAAACCACACCACCATTGTATTTAACCACTGACAGCCATCAAATAAAACTACTTCTAGACACTCTCAGTTCAACACTGCAATTTAAAAAAGCCCCTAGTCCAGAGGCAGGAGAATGTGCAAACATTTAAGTGATTTCAAAGCAGAAACAAGTCATCCAAGGACCTAAAGAAATGGACACTCCCTCTAAGCAAAAGATGTGGCAGGGATCTTCCAACTCCCCGGAGACTCCAGACCTTGTTACAAGGAAATCTCCTGCAACAGATACAGTCCAAATGGAATCTTCCCCTTTGGAATCTGTCAGCAAGGCTGTGCGCTGGACTAATAGTTTTTTCTAGATGTCTGACATGGGAACACATCAATCCTTACTCAGAAATTTCTGTTGACATTAACTAGAAAAAGGCTTAGGAGAAAAGGAGGGAGGGGAAGAATTGCAAATACTATCTCCTTACTACAGGGCAGGACATCGCTACTGTCAGATGCCTACCAGTGCAGATTTCCCACAAATATTTTTCCAAACACTGAAGCTGTTTCATGACTCTCCCTAGCTGAGATTTGGTCTGGCACAGTTCCTTGTTTACTGAAATTACATTTCACATGAATTTTTTAAGACAACTGCCTAGAACTCTGGGATGACATTAAAACCAGTTCAGCAATTCAGTGTGAACAATATCTTCTCTTTAGGGCTTACTCCTTTATTGTGATATCATTGAATCAACGTTTGTAAAGGAGCAGCTGCCAAGCAGAAAAGTTGATGCCATGGATCATTTTCAGAAGTGTTTTGCAATTTTAAAACTATATCAGCCAAGAGTAGACAACAGCACTTGCAACACGTCAAAAAAATTGGAAATGGCAGAAGTCAAAGACTGGAAGGCAATCCGTGTGGATCTGGTCATAACCCCCTTTGAGCAATATGCATATGCTCTGTTAGGTTGGACAGGCTCCAGGGTAAGTAACCACAACAGTATATGTTTTCCTAGAATTGCAAACACGTTTTTGTTGTTGCAGGACCATTCAGAGTACATGGATTTAAAAAAAATATTCCTGATGTCCAAGCATCACATTTCATGCTGTCATCCGCTCCTGATAATGAGTTGGAGCTGATGAATTCATCATTAACATTTATGTATGTCTCTCTAGGGGAGTTAAGATCTATTTTCCTCGAAGCTTAGTGTTTAGGTCCATGGACTGGAGAGCTAGGTTTTTGGTCAGTTGTGTTGTCTTTTTACATCGTAATACTGTTAACAAGCAATTAAATGGTTACTGAGTAGAGAGATGATTTGGAAAGTGTCACATAATTTTACAGGAAATTAAACATTTGAGGAATGTGCTGAATTGGAACTTAATTTGTTTTGTAGGAAATTGAAAAGGATTTGACATCTTTCTTTTTGGATTAGGTCAAATGTTTTGTTTCAGTTGCATTATAATTGACTCTTTTAAATTGTAAAAAAAAGGAAAAATTTTAAAATTAGTTTTGAACTAGAGTAAAATATATTTTGATATATGTTTTAATAAGAAAACTTGAAATGATATCTGCTTTCATAATAGACACTAGTTACTTGGCATAATATAAAATAGTACACTATTTTCAAAACAAAAAATTCTACCTAATGCGAACTCAAAACTCAAATGATTAATCTCTCTCCAGACAGAATTATTTTTTAATCTGTTCGACATGCTTGCCTTCTGATGTTAATTTTCTTAGGGGGTGATTACATGGTACAGTGGAGAGCTCCTGAGCCTGCTCTGAATGATCTTTTTGATGTGTTGGAAGCAGTACTGGTACCTTGCCACTCTGTTCTACTCAGGTTAATTGGAAGCAGAATGGTTTAGACTAGGCAAAATGTTGAAATTGATGTGTTCTCCTGCTGAGCTTATGAGTTACTTCAGTCACTTTTTTGAGATAACAAAATGTATTTATTTGGACTTGGGATTAACTTGTGCAGACTTTGGGGTCCTTTCTTATCCTGGAAGTGTTTGGCAACTTAAAAGCCCTTCTCTCAACTCTGTAGATAGGTTCTACACTAAAAACACACAGTGTGAGGCCTTTTGGATGAGTAGGCAATGACTTTGTTTTTCTCTGCCTCACTGAGCTCCTACTCCCTGTTGAGCTAATTCACCCACAGACTGTGGGAGCCCATCACAGGTTTACTTTCTTATACAGTGCCCAGCTACTCTCAGAGTAACCAACTGAAATGATGGACGATTCCTTATAAAAACATTTCCTTTCAGGTGATTAATTTTATCAGACTATATTCTTTTAATAGAGGTAATTTTTACATGATAGTTTGTTATTTGGTTTGGTGCTAGAACTCTTATGCAAAGGATAACAATTTTGGTTTGTGAAAATGGCTGATATTTGCTATATCTTTGACAGCAATTTGGACGTGATTTGCGGAGGTATGCTTCACATGAAAGGAAGATGATATTGGATAACCATGCATTATATGACAGGAGAAAGGTACTGTTTATTCTCAGAAATAAAGCTAATGTGTTTTTGTTTCTGAGTCTACATTTCCAGTTCATTTTTTATGTTCAAGTATATAGGATATTTTAGCTTGATCATCTATTTGGTGATAGAAAACAGTTCCACCTTCCCAAGATTTATTTTCACTGGAACAACCTGATTAAATCTGAACAAGTAAGTCTGGAAATCCTTAAATCCTTTTTTTTTTTTTTTTGGAAAATAATACCTGAAATGTAACAACAAACATGCACTAGACATTTGTGTTTGATAGGAACTGTGCAGCCTTCACAAAACTGAGAACAACCCATCTGCGAGTATTTGAAAAAGGTATTTAACTGTCCCATTTCAGAAGGAGAGGTCATTTCTGTGTCCCAGGCACAATTTCAACTGGTATTGGGCTGACATTTCAAAGGAGGAGGGGATATTGAGTGGTACAGGCTCAGTTAGAAGGCTCGAGGAAGTTTTTGCAGGGTATGACACTAAGTAGAGATCAGGGATCATTCTGCTTTTAAAGCCCTGCATTCAGGAGTCTGTGTGGAATTCTGTTTAGTCAGGCTTGGCAGGCTGGGGAGTAATTGATATAATTTCTGGTATAAAGGCTCTTGGCTGCAGTTATACTGATCTCTGCATTTATCTGGCTTAATGTCTGTATTTGTATTAGGCCATTTAAATAATAAGCAAAAATCAATACTGAAGATGCTTATTGATGTCATTATAGGGGAAAGGCAGAAGTACCATGCCAAGACTTTACGTTAATCTTTCCTATATACTCCTTATAGAATGGAGACTGCTTTTATTACCCCTACTTATATGCAGTATTGTCTCATTACTTCTAAGATGCAGGAGTGATCTTAGCCATCACTCCATTTCAGCTGTCTCCATAGGTGCTTGTCAGGTCCAGATGCTACTATAGCATCCTCAGCTCACATGGAAACCTGGGGAAATCATCAGGCTAATTATCCATTTAGTCAGATATCCTGTCTCCAGCAATTGTCAATACTAGATGCTTCAGAAGAAAACATAAAATCAATAGTAGATACATATGCTATGAAATCTTTAAAGAGGAGAGATTTCTTCACAAACTCAGGGATGATGTCAGCGTATTTATGCCTGTCCTTTATATTTTGAAAGCATTCAAAATATAAACTCTTTGCCTAAGCATAATATGGCTGGTGTTATTATCTGCACTTTAATATGTGCTCTGTTCAATAGCTTTTTGGGTGTAACAGAAAATGGGACTGGGGAAAACCAAAGAATTTGCAGAATGCCAGTGTTATTTTTTGTGTGCAGCAAAATTTGCCTGCTTGGTATATGAGTATCATTATATCTGTTGCTTTTACTCAGAGCCCTGAGGCATTCAGAGATGCAAAATGGACACTGCTCATTCACGAACAACATCAATCAGTATTATTTTTTCTTGATTATGTTCAGGCTTTATAACTGACATACCATTTAAATCCTTCTGGGGAAGAAAATGCGTGTTTCCATGTATTTTTGACTGGATTAGCCAGGATGTTTCACAGATAAATGATGAGTTTATCTTCACAGTGTCCTCTGGGAAGAAAGACTCTTGTCATCCCAGATTTTCAAGTAGAGAGCTGAGGCAGGGAAAGATTTAAGGTCTTAAACATCCCTTGATTTCAAGGGCCCCACATTTGCAGTGTCCAACCTGAAGTTTCTCCTGCTGGGTATCTGCCTTGGGAATTCAAAAAATACAAAGAAATGTCTATACCCATGTCATGGTTCCCAAAACCATCAGCTGTAACTGTAACTTAATCTCCAGACCTTCTACATGTCTTGAGTCTCAACTTACATTTCCTGAATTCCTCAGTTGTACTGCCCAAAACTGAAGAAATGGACCTTGTGAGAGGACTGAGAAGTAAAACCCAGAAAATTTTCTTTATTCCTTATCATAAGGCAGGAGTTGTTGACAAAGGCAAAGATAAAAACGCGGCAAACCAAAAACTGAATCAAACCCAAAACACTCAGACCAAATCTTCAGGGAAAATTTCAACTATCTTGACCACAAAGTCTTTAATCTACAATTTTCATTTATCAAATGAGGTACATGAATGGGTCAGCTGTCCCTTTCAGGGTGGGACTTTGCTTTCAAATGTCAATCTGTCATCACCCCTCTCCCCCACCAATATCTAAGTCTGCCATTTCTCATTTAATCCCAAACACAGATAGTTTGCTTCCAAACTTTTTTTTTTGTAAACCACAGATGCACTGCTGATTTCAATCACAAGAAGTTGTGTTAATATGTTGACACAGCAGAATACTGTTCTTATTTCTGCTGCAGTCTCAGAAATATCTTAATTACATTAGCCAAATTTTTCCAGAAAGAAAGAAAATTCTAAGGCAGATACGCAATATGAAAAATTTCAGACCAGGTAGCACTGAAGTTATAATCTGCTTAACATGGGCTCTTTTTTCAAGTAGTGTTATTCTAGCAAGAAGCAGGGAGATGACTCCCTGGCAAGTATTGTAATATATATAATCTAATGTGCTAAATTCAAATAAATTTAAAAATTATTTTTAACGTCACAATTTTTGTATTAAGCTATTCCCACAAATGACATTTTGAACAAAAAAACCTTCCATACTGCCACCCAGTGTGTAGTAAGATCAGAAATGTGCAGGATACAGCAATGGTGTCTGTCTGTGAAATTTGAGATGATGGCCCATAGTGGAAGAGGAGAGGTTTGCAGTAAATTATGTGGCTGCCAAGTTTGATTCATTTTTAGGGTCATCAGGGTAGTAAGCTTAAAATAAGTGATAAAAATAATTAGTGATTTTACACAAGGGAACATATGCCCAAATTGTCAAATGTTTAGGGTTGGTTTGTTGGTTATTTTTTACATTAAACTATGAAGAGTAGAGAATCTCCTTTATTTTAATTCTAGTGCTTTTATTTTAAAATTATTTGACCAGGAGGGAACACTAAAACCGTAGGTATTTTATCCGTACCATCTCATAAAATTAGATTGGAGCATGAACGTTTGTATTTCATAAGTACATTTCTCTTTGTGGCAGAAAATCTTCCTTTCTCAAAGCTAAAAACAATCAGGAAGCAGATATCCCTTGTGCAAGCTGCTCAAGATCCCTCAGCACAACCTTAATTAAGGTTAATTAGGCACCATATGTAAAAGCTGAAACACATCTTTCCCATATTTCTCTCCTTTTTTTCTGAAGAGAGATTATTTTATGTTGCTGGCTCTGTCCAGACAGACAAACCTTCATGCACAACTCCAACAGTCACTGGGGTATTGACTGGGATGGAATTTGGAAGCTGGGCCAAGTCCTTTCTGCTTTGTTATTTTTCTTTTATTAGTCTCTGTGTGTGTACAACAAAAGATCAGGAAGAGTCAAACTAATTCTTGATCTGCTGAAGACCAAGTCCTTTCCTTAAAAACACTTGCCTGTCATAATTTAAAATTTTACAAGTCTTTATAAGAAATTAATAAACCATGCTCTAGCAAATATTATTTGCTCTTATTTAATTTTTATTTGGTGGAATGTAACAGTGCTTGTAAGAGAATGTCATTCATTATAAAAGAAAACAATTTCCTGATTTGCTCTACATTTCAATATATAATTCAGTATACTTTATTCTTCTGTATTAATATTTATCAGCCCTTTGGCACAGATGCTTGCGCTGTGGCCCACTGCTTGAAATGTGATGCATGTCACAGAATCCCTGATTCCAGCGTTCAAAGGGTTGCATCAGGAGAGAGTCCTGCTTACTTTAATGTATTTCCAAAGGGATTCTGCCTGGAATAGGGTGCATTAACACAGCAGTTAGGAATCAATTACATAGCTTTGCAGATGGGAACAAAAGGAAGAGAAATTTTCTCCAGGGACTCGTTACAAAGTTACACTGTGAAATTATTCCTCAGCCTTGATTTATTTTTTTCTTTCTAGTGTGAATCTTTTTCACATATTTGTCAGTTTTGGAAGACGGTGTGCAATTATCAAACTAATGATTTTTTCAGTTTTGTAATAAGAAGGGCATTTTGTAGACCTTCCTTTCATAGGAAAATTGTGACAAAAAAATTGAAAATTTGCTGCCAAGTATCTGTCAGCCTCTTTTACATAAAAAGATGAATGCATGTCCAAATCTGTGTCTCTGTAGAACTGTGTACTAAAGGTATGGAAATCAGCACTTGCATATATCAACCCGAGGTATGTAGTTCCTGTGATTTACACCAGCTGGAGGTCAAACCTTACTATGATCCCCACTCTTAGAGAATGGAGTTCATTGATCAGTCATGAGGAGGAAAGAAAAATTGTATGTTCCCTGTGTGTAATGGTATTATTGCTGCTACAAATGGCATGGCATTTTTATGATCGGGGGAATAAAATTTTCATTGTAAAACTTTTGCAATTCATGAATGAACAACATGCTCTCTAAGAAAAATATAAATGGTTTTGTAAAAAAAAAACATTCATTTTTCTCTGTGAAGCATAAGTCAGGTCAGCTGAACAGTAGGCTCTTCCTCAGTAAAATTAAGGTCCTTAGTCTGTAAACCATGACATCAGTGGTTGTTCTGACACTCCTCTGTGTTGGATTAGGAGACAATTATCCCTTAACCCACAAAAAAGAATTTTTGGTTACAATGTGCGTTGTCTCTGGACTAGTGGTGTACCAGGGCAGCTGTTGGCAAGTTTTGGCAACACCATGACAGCTTTTTACCTGGATGAAATGGACAGAGATCTAGTGGATCTAACTAAGGAAGATATAGCTCTAAACCTTTTTATTTTTAAATATCTGTCTTTAAGATGAGTAACTATCATATGTTTACAGGAAAATGCAAGAAATGTGTGATTTACTTTCACGTACTCTTTTATTATGTTTAAAGTGATTTTTAAAGTGGCTTGCAAACCACAGGATTTCTATTCTTAAAGGAGATGTCCTTGAGGTATGAATGCCCTTTTACTGTATAAGCAACCTGGAATAAGATTCAGCAACTACAAAGGTTGTTGGTGCCTTTACCAACTCTGGTGCTGTTAGCTAGAGAAAATACCTTTGTCATGCAGAAAGGCCCTGTGGAGAGTATCTGAAGCTGGACTCTGTTACTGGGCTTTTGCACTGGCTGGTAGAATGACAAGGTTGCAGCCAGCCAAAGGATCACATACCAGGTCAGATGTGTGACATCAGAGAGCACAGTCAAACAACTTTCAGGCTGTCACGTTCTCTGTTCTCTGAATGTTTTCTGCTCCCTCTTGTAATTCTAATTTGGCTTGTGAAAAGGCAGCAGGGGAAGGAATTGTGACATATAGCATAAAGTGATGATTATGTGAGCTTGAGAGTCTACACGCTGTTGTAATACAGGCTAAGGAAGGAGGATGGTCTAGAGGTTTGTTAGCTTGCAACTTGTGTCACTCTGTAGCCAAAATTTCTCTGTAGTTTTAAGCAGGTCATTTAGCCTTCCTTGGTCTCACTTCCCAACAGTAAAACCTAGTTCCCATGATGGAAAGGTGCAGTAAGGGTAAGTAGTTAACCACTGAAGAAAAAGCTATTTCAGTTTAAGAATTTTGATCACCCAGTGTTTTGTCTTTCCCTATAACTAGAAGAAAGAACAAAGGTTTAATGGAGAATTTTGATTATTCAAAATTTGCTTGGTCTCTTAGTCAGAGGGAAATGTTGAAACTTTCTGCTAAAGGAATTTCTTCCTGAATCTTGGCTTTGGAAACAATCCATGTATCAGACTGTTCCAAACCTCCAAAGCTCAGACAGCTCTTGGGGCTGAAAGTGCTGAGGCATTTGCTTGGCTGGCTGCTCCAGGCCCATGGAGCCAACGAGCTCCGGGGACCCTGGCTCTGAAGTACTTAAAATTACATATTTGAACTCAGGCTCGCAGTAGTAGCCTATCAGGCAGATTATTGAGAAGATGTGCAAGCTAGCAGGAGCTTTAATAGGCTCAGATTTTTTAAAGTGCCTGGTAAACTGGATTCTATTGGATTGTGACTTTTTTTCAGGGCAATATTTTGATAATTATGTCATTTTTATGGAACACCCAGGATAAGTGAGTAGGAAAACTCCAACAAAGTAAAATTCATTAGTGTTTTGTTGATTAGATCTGTTCAAAAGGCAGTGTGATAGTATTTTTGTGTAACTATACATGTGTTAGGTAGAAATACTGTTCCCTGGAACTGTCTCTTCTCTGGGAATCCTGGGAAGTTGCATTCTAGTGATTCTCAGCCAGCCAAATCTGTATATTATCTTTCTCAGTGCAGCCTATGAGGATACCCTAAACTTAACTACAGTAGATGCTTCTGAAAGAGCTACTCTTCTGTGCAAAACCCAGCCCTACCATTTATATTGTGGATAAATATTACTTTTAAAATGCAGGATTTATCAACCTTTTTCACTATTGTTTCCTGACTAAATTTCCTTATCTGAATTACTTACAAATTAGAGCCATTTCCAGATACTTCAGAATACATAGGAAAATAAACATATTTTTGTTTGTTTTTACATTTTGGTAACTATTTGGAAACTATTCCTTGGTGTTACAGTAAAGAACGAGGTTTAAAGCTCCCTCACTGTACGTCACACAGTTTCAGCTGCAGTGGGGTTCCCTTTCATTCCCATTTCATTCCCTGCTCTTTCCTTTCATTCAGAGTATACTTATTTTTCTTTATGCCATTTGCTGTTCAGCAGATACTCAGAAACAGCTCTGCATAAAACAGGAACTAACTTCAACAGTTCCATGCTAGAAATTCTGAGTGATATATTTCCTCAAACTGTTATCTTTTGAGCACGGGAGAGTTGAGCTGAATGAGTGGTGGGGTGGAGCGGGTTGGAGGCCTTAAATTGCTGCAGGTACTTTTCTCTATTCCTGTTTCATGTGAGGAGATTTCTGAGGATGGCATGTGGAACAGCATCATGGCTGGATTGTGGTCATGTAGAAAGTGTCTCTCCTGCGCTTTATACACCACTCACCAATAGAGATTCTTAAACCAGGTGTGAGATTGGAGGATTGAATTTGTCTTGTAAATTCTGATTTATAACTTATATAAACCCATATATTTTCACAAAATTGCAGAAAATCCCTTTCAAATCAAATTGCTACTTTATGCAGTTCATGGGAGCAAAATGAAGTGATGTAAATAATTAGCATTGCTTTTTTTTGGTGAAAGAATAGATGGAGTTCTTAGGGTATAATAGATTAATCGAATTATTAGCATATGAATGTTCTTGCACTGACATTGTAGGTTGATTTTTTTTGTAAGAGAAGGATCATGAGTTTTGTGTTATTTTGAAGAGTCATTGGAGCAGAAAGCGGTTATTAATTTTATGTCCTATGTAAATTTAAGATGTGAAATAGGTCCCTTAATGTTTTCTATTAGAGAAATATTGGAAAAAATATGACACTATACTGATGACTGATTGATGATTGATGACAATTTTGCATTCAAAAAACCTTGTATGAATTTGAATGGCATGAAATGTTATTTAGTTGTTGAATAACAGGAGAGGTGGTTTATATAACTGTTCTGAATAACAAACTCACAAGATGCTCTGAAAACTTCATAATGGGACCCAGCTTTGCAAGCCATTAAGTGATGTGCAGTTACACTGACTATAGTAAGATTCTGTGATCCCAGTTTTTTTAAGAGAAAATTTACTTTTTCTTGGGAAACCATAATAAGCATGAAATGGGAAATTTATCCTGGGATATCTTTTACACGGTGAAGCTCACATGCATTCAATTGTCACCATCAGTATTGCATAGTCTTTTACCACTTGCCTGCAGAATGAATTCTTATCTAGGAAAAGCCTGACTGACTCTTCAGGCAGGGCTTGTCCTGCCTGCCTTTGCATTTATCTGTAAAGCCAAATGAAGGTGTGGTTACAGCCCCAGGAAATGGCTATTTTATGACAGTAATGCTCTGGTCTGCTGGCTTCAGAGTGTCTGAGTTCTGCTACTGCTCATCTTTTGCCCAAGTAGCTGCTTCACAGACAACCTCAGTGTTTGCAGCAGGCAATCTATCCAGCCATGCCTGGCAACATCCTTGAGCTTCTAGCCTCCCTCATGATATTCAGATTTTTCTCTGATTGAGTCTTCATCTGTATGGTGACTTTTATTTTGAAACATGGCTTACCTGACAGTGACCATGCTGGTGCAAAAAGTCCTGTGGTGGCTTGGCTTGGAGGACAGAAACAGCTCTGAGGAAGCCAGACTGATTGCAGGTGGCTGGGCAGTTACCTGCACACGCCAGAACTTTGTAATTATATCTCCTAATAAAAAGCCAGCTTTGTTTTTCAAGCAGGTATTCATTTTTTTCACTGCCCAGTACATTATTTCTCAAAAACCTGTATGACCAGGAGGAGCTGTCTATTATTTTACAGGCTCATTTTATTACATAAAGTTGTGTAATATTCACGTGTTTGATTGTGTATTCAGTAGTTACAATCTCTAAGTAAGTTTTTTGGTGTCATCTGAGAACATTTACTCCACACTACCTTTCACTGAAAAAAGATGCTTGCAGAAGTTTACTTGCACAGTTAAAGAGACATTTTTTATGGTTCTGTAAAACTGGATGTGATAGTCTTATTTTGGCAGATGCTGCTCTAAAATTATAAAGTTATAATGGTGATATAATCAGCCTTGAGAACATCTTGATGAATTAAACATGCTGCAGCTGCAGAGTTTGCTTTAGACATCTGCAACAATGACTTGATTAAAGCTACAGTAAACATAAAGATCCAAAGTTTATAATATTGATTTCCAATGTGCTCTCTATTACTACCTGAAAGTAAGCTACAGCCAGGTGGGGCTTGGCCTCTTCTCCCAGGGAACAGCGACAGGACAAGAGGATATAGTCTTAAGCTGCATCAGAGGAGGGTTAGGTTGGACATGAGGAAGAATTTCTCCACAGAAGGGGTGACTAGGCATTGGAATGGGCTGCCCAGGGAGGTGGTGGAGTCGCTGTCCCTGGAGGTGTTTTAAGAAAAGACTGGATGTGGCACTCAGTGCCATGGTCTGGTTGACAAGGTGGTGTTGGGTCATAGGTTGAACTTGATGATCTCAGAGGTCTTTACCAACCAAATGGATTCTGTGATTCTATGATTACTACAATTAAACACTGAGTCATTGTAAACAGATGCACATACTTTCATTTATGTTTCAATTCTTCTCGCTCTCTCTCAGGAAAGTGGAAATTACATATGTGATTTGGGTGATTTTTTCTTTTTGCACCTGGCCTATTTTTAAAAATTAAGAATTAAAATAATCTACTTTTCTTACCTCTTGGTAAATTAAAAAATGATTATGCATTTTCTTACAAAGCATGCTTCTCCTCAGTGTTCTCTTAGCATTTTAAATGTTTCACATACAGCATATGATTGGTCATTTTTGCTAAGTTTGCATGTAATTCATATATATATATTTAGCTAAGTCTAATCTCTTTGCAATAGCAATCTGTACATCTAACACAGAGATAAAAGTACCTAACTGTCATTTCCTTTGCTCAGTGTGTTTTTTTAGCAGTTCAGTGAAACCTGTATTGCTAATGAAAAGACATCTCTCAAAATGCATAAGTAGGTGCGATCCTGAATATTTTGACTATACCTTTTTGCTCAATTTCTAAGGCAGTACAGAACTATTTATTTTCAATTGTTTTAATTCAGTTATTCAGTCAGTATGGTGGGGTAAGTTATTGAATGTGGGGTAGGTTACCAAGTCTCATATTTTCTGTCAAAAGAAAAAGGAAATTAATTTGAGAAGAAGCTATGTAGAGAGGAAGCTGGAAAAGGAAGGAGCTGAGGACCAGAGAGGAAAATGGCATAGGGAGTCAGAAGGGGATGGTGGATATACAGATTTGATACAGAGTGGCTGGAAAAAGCAATGCATAATGGAAAGTGTGGATTTAATTAGCAGCTCCATTGTGGAAAGGAATCTGGGTTGGTTAAGTGACAACTGAAAAGGGGCATGAAAATAGAATGACAGGGAAGAGATATGAGTGGAAGTTTGATGGACTGAAAAATAAATTAAATTCATCAGGCTAATGCTCTAAGCTGGCAACAAAACATAGGTAAAGGTTCAGTTGCCCCAAAAACGGAGTAAACCACATATATCTCACTTAACTCTGGATATGGAATAAGTGGAGCCTAGAGTTACATTAGAAATCTGAGGGCAGAGATCAACAACTTAGCATAGGGGAGTAGCAAAGACAGGGAGCTAGAACTGATACAGATTATAAAAGCTTAATTTCCTAAGACTGATTGATCCCACATTGGCCTACGACTCAAGATTGTGTCAGTGCTGTCAGCAAATATTTGTTAGCCCTGTAGCACAGTACGTTTCCTGCCTAGTGAACAAAGCCCAAGTACCTTACAGGATTTGAAGTAAGCAGCATTTCTTTGAAGAAATGAAGTCTCTATGCATATACATAGGAAAATTGAATTAAAGTTAAAATTCAATCAACCACGTTCTGGGATTTCTTAAATTGCAGGTCTTTGATTTTGCAATTCCAATAAACTTCTTCTGAAGTAGTTTGTTTATAGTAATCCCATATGAATTACTCACAACTGAGTTTCCTAAAATCCAGTTCTGCATTTTTCTCATTTCATTCACTCTTACAAAGCTTTGTAAGGGAAAATACAAAAAAACTCAGTATTTGAGAAAGCTGCTGTAAATAGCATAGACTTAAAATGAAACACGAGTGTAGCTCATGTGTGAAAAAGGAAACAATCCCTGGGAATATTTTTAAGTACTTTGGGATAGTACAGAGATTGTAAGAGAACTGCAGGGGACAGTAAGTTTTTAATCTGTTTTTCTTTGCAACAGTGTGCTACTTAACATGTTAAAATTTTTGCCTGGGTTGTCATATAGGAAGTTCCAAGTTTCCTTTCACTGTGTGTGCCCCAAACTGAAAACATTTTAGTCTGGATGGGAATGTATTCTATTGTTTATTTACTGTGGAATGTTTTTAATTTTTAAAATTGTAATGGGAGATTGGATGCATAACGATGTCGTGTTTTGCAACAAAGTAACCACAGATCTGTCATTTTAAACAGAAAATAATTCCATTTTATGTACAGCATGGTCTTGTTTACAAACCGTATTTTAGCAAGTTCTGTTAAGTCAACAGATAATGTTTTTTAATATTTTATTTCTCAAACTGTCAGTGCTTCAGCACTGGTCTTTTTCTTTCTCCTTCATCAAAACTACTTGGAGTAAGTAGATTTCATGTAGAAATATCATGAAGATATTTCGTTACACTATGTTATGAAGTAGTTGGGTAAGTGCCTAGAATATTCTAATATTAGCCTGATTATTCTATTTTACTTGTTTAATTTACTTGTTACTGTTCAGAATTTAATATCAATAAACCTGTAACAAGACCTAGAGATGAGTTTAAGAGAAACATTCCAGTCTGGTATTTCTGATTAAAAGCACAGGACATGTCCAGTGGTAAAATGAAATGAGAATTTATGATTATGGCTTCTATTACCTTCAAGAATTATTCATGCCCAGAATTATTAGAATAAATTCCACTGCATTATTTTGCATCAGTACCATGACACATGATTTTGCCTGAGGGTATCAAGTCAATGGGTAATGCTTGCAATACTGCTTTTTCAATCATGGTTTGTTATAATGTCATTTCAAAGAGTAAATTTTTTCTCTCTGATTTATTTATCATCTTATTTGTAGCTGGATTAGGAACAGAGTAGTTTTTATTTTAAGGTAGGCATGCTGATGTGAATATAACTGCAGAAAATACCAGTTAAACATGAAAATTACATATAGAGATAATATATTGTCAGAGAAACTTCAGGTTATTGCTACTGAAAACTGTTATGGTACTGTCAAATGAAACATGCACAGTGTCTGCATAGTGTTGTGGAATATTATTATTGAATTTGTTGACATACTTCATATTTCTAGCACAATTAGTACTTCAGCATTTATGCTCTATAATTATAATAAAATTGTTTGCACTGTTGATAGTCTAATTAGTAAACATAGCTTAACTATTTAGTAAAATAGCTAATTACAAGAAAATCAAAAATCACCAATGGCCATTCTTAAAAATGAACCTCTCCAAAGAAAAAAACAAATGAAAAAGATTGGGAAAAGCAAAGAAGGAAAAGCACGTGAAAGTTGTTAGTCATGTTGCTTAGGAAAGTACTAGAACTTAGGAAAGTACTAGAAGACAGATTCTCTGATGTTATAACTATCCACAAAATGTAAAGAATGTATGTTGACCTTAATGAAGCTAAATACTGATGGGTAATTACTACACAGTTCCTTGGGCCTTGATTCTGTAATGTTTTTTTTTCATCAAGCAATGTTTCATGTTGAGAATGTTGTCTGACTGAGTACTGGTGGAATGAGCTGCTGTCCCTCAGGCTGGATAGCAGTATGAATATCAGGACCATGAAGAAGTTTCATTTTTCCACGGTACTTTCTGGCAGTGTTCATACTATGCAAGACAATCATTGATTACAATTATTTGAAAGCTCTAACATAATGACAGGATTGTATACATTTTTATATGGAATTGCTTTGCTTAGCCTTTTTTTCTTCCTCTATTTCTTCCCCATCCTCTTTTTGCTTGCTGTGAAAGTTACTGAGCACAGTGTTTCTTGTTAGCAGTTTGTCTAGCTGATGAGTCAGCTGAAGACTTCGGAGAAGTAGCCACTATTTTAGAGATCAGTGTTATGTTGTTTTCCCATACTTTCATTGGCAATTGAAGGCACTCAAGCTCCTATCAGTCAGTGCACTGCAGGAATGTATGGATCTTCCATAATGCTTCTCTGCAGCTGCTTTACAAAATTCTGGGTCTGTAAGTGGTGTAAAACTGCAAAGCCATTTGTTATGCTGAAGCTCAGAGCAGATTTATGTTTTCCACCAAAGACGTACAACATTCATTCTTGTAAAGTTAACAGTAGCATAGAGAAGGAAGAGAAAATTTCTGGCTTCCTGCTCAGTGTTTGCAAGCCTGCTTTCACCTCTGTCATGGCAGGTCAGAAGAGAGGGAATGGAGCTGGTTGTGATGCTGAAGGTAAGGCTGCCTGGCACAACATGACGGATCTGAATGACAGATGGAAATAAATCCTGGTGCATGGGCTGCGCCCAGTTATAGCTGGATCAAGGAGATACACATTTATCTGTTAAAAAGAAATGGAATCAGTCCCCATGGCTTAACATTGATATCACCAAATTCTGATACTAATGTCAAAAATTTTTAGGTGTTGATGGCGGCTCTGGGCTCCTCTTAGTAATTTTAGTAAAAATCTCTCTCTATTACCATACGTATTCCTTTTTGACATATAGCATATAAAACACAGCCCACTCTCCTGCTTAAGGTGCTGTTCAGTGACTCAAGTTCCACATGATAAAGCTAGAAAACAGGAGCTAGGTATTTTGGGAAGATATTAAAGAAATATGCTTGGGACAGGCTAGCTTTCACTCACATTTCTTGTATTAGTATAAATCATATAATAACCTATTAAATCAATATAAAAAAAGTAATGATGCTTGTCTTTAGGTTAGTAAACTCAAATATAGACAAAACCACATGATAATTATGTCAGCAAAATGCTTATTTTCCTTGAAATCAGTTCCTAGCTATTGTTATGAAGAGTTATTATGCATTTTCTCATAGGTTCCCTCAGACCTTGTGGCTTGTACCTTTTAGAGCTACTAGCTGCACTAGTTAATCGACAAGTTGGGTCTGCAAAAAATCACTCCAGAAAGTGATAGCTTTTGATAATGAGGAAGGTGGGAATATATTTTTGCAAGTAAACAACTTTTAAACAGGAAATAATTGAAACACTTGAAGCTGGCAACATCCTTCCTCTCCCTCCCTCACAGCTGCTCCTTTTGCTGAATCACTTGCCAGACACTGCCTGCACCTTCTCAGAAACCCACTAACCCACTTATCCATTCAGATAAAACAAAAACAGGTTATGCTTTTTTTCAATCTGCTCTAAGTCTTAACTAAGACCCAAATAAGTTTATCTAGACTACTGCTCTATTCTGGGTGCTCTTGTTTGCTTTTTCACTGGCTGGTGGTTGGAGTAAATTTGTGTGGTTCTGTAAATCTTGGCTTGAGTAAAATGTTCTGAGTCGTTATATAGATATTTTAGTCTGAGTTTGCATCTACCTGAGAAAAAATCAATTCAGAAATGTCTGAACTCAAATTCCACTGAAATTTTCTCTTCACTGCTTTCTTCAATTTTACCTCCCTGTCTTGTTCTCCAAATGAAAGTGCTGAACTGCAGAAGCTCATCAGCGTGTTCAGTACTGTAAGAACTGTTAGCATAGGAGGCACCATTAGGAGGTCATGTCAAGTCAGTCATTCAATAACTCCTCCATCCTGGTTTGGCTTTAGTGTTTTTCTACCCTATTACTGATGTCCTCCATTCTGTCCTTCTCTCCTGCTTTTTTTTTTTAACTTATTTTTAGAAAATGTTACTAGCATCTACATATTTATGATTCCAGGATAAACCTAATTGAATTTGATGGGGACCAAGGATATATACAACTCAAAGTGTTTATTCTGGGATTTGCAATAACTTAATTGTCAATAAATAGAATGTCCAATTAGTTGTGCCATGGAGTGAATTTGGATAATTTTTCATCAATCAGTCTGTATAATCTGATTACCTCTCTTCTGATTGACCTTTCTGGGAGAAGATGTAAGTGTGTAGCTGAAACAAACATATGCTCTTCCTGTCTGTCTTGTCTTCTCTTGGGTTTTCCTGACTCAGGTGCATTGACAGTGGTCCTTGTACTTGTCACATCCAAGGATTCTTAGACATCTGCATTCAACACATTCAATGGTTGCCTTTGGAACTCAGGTTTTTGTTTGAAAATTATGCTTTCCTTGCTAGAGGATGACTTTTTTATGACCTCTGTGTTTTCAAGTTTACTTTTTATTGTGAGCTAATGGAAATATTCAGGCTTGTGAGGCAGCTCAGGCTTCCCAGTGGAAAACAGCAGTGAACTTGTATGATTTCATAAGGCTTGTTTGCTAAGGTTCACCAGAAATCCATACTGCTCACTGTAGTCAAATGGAAAAGCCTCTGGGATGTCTTTAATTTTGCATTGAGACCTTCCTTTTCTTCTCACTGGATTTGTGTACTGTCAGTTACAGGAACCTTTAACTCTCAAAAACAGGAAGCAAATTAAATTATATAGGTATAAAGCACGATGTGGGTGCCCACATATATTTAGCTTTGCAAACTTTGAACAGTTGATAGAACAACATACTTTTTGCTTTCTGGTCTCTTTGTTCTTTCTTGCTTGCTTGCTTGCTTGCTTGCTTTTCTTACCTTCAGGCTGATCTCATTTCTGTTTTTAAGGAATTTTGTAGTACAAGCCCCAAAACTTTCTTGCAATTCTGATCATACAATAAATGAAAATGTGACTAGTTTAAGCTTCCAAATGTCTTTTTATTTCTTTTCTCCTCAGTATTTTGTGGATTAGAAGAAGTGTTTGGGGCTATTGTCACATATTACATTTAATATTAATATATCAATAAACAGTTTTATGTACTACAGCTACTTGTTTAAAAATATGTTAACGATGGTTGCTATAGCACTCCTAGAAATTCTCCCATAAAAGTGTTGGTTGTTTGAACCTATTCTAACTTGTTGGTTTTATTTCTGTATATGGTCATTTCAACATTTTCACAGATGAGAATTAATTTAATGCTCTACCCATTTATTGTCAGAACCTTTCACTGAACTCAGTAAAATAGGACCATTGAGTACAAAAGATAGCTGCAGTCAATCTAAGAATTGCAGGAAATATTAAAACAAAAATACTTCAGTGCATTGTTTTGTGGATATGTGATTGTACAGACTTTTTGGATGCAATGCTCAGACAATCTCACAAGCTGAATATTTTCAGCTTGGTATGCAGGAGTTTAGGTCAAAATAATCCAAAAATCACAAAATAATGAAATGTATACCCACATTGTCAGGTATACATTATAAAAAGCTGATTTAGTAAACGCAGCTTCTTCCTAAAGTTTCTGCAGTGCTGATGTGACCTGTGTGCCATGGTGGTGCATCAACACTTGCACTGGAGAACTGGCCCGGGGACAGAGAACAGGTGGGGTAACACTCAGGTCAGGTAAACACACAGGAACATTCTCACTGGCAATCATGTGGAAGATATGATGGATTACTTATGTTTCTTCCTTCACAGTTCTTTCTGTAAGCCTCTTTTATTAATTTAATTAACAGCTGCTTATATTTTTTCAAGGATACAAATGCTATTTGAGCAAATGGGATCAGAGAAATAGGAGTGTGACCAATTTAATAGTTTTGTACTTTTAGTCTGTTTAGCCATTGAGGTATATTTTATCAGTTGTGGGTCTGATGTTATGGTGCACTGCTTCACTGAATGCCATGGCCTTTCATAGCTAAAGAAGCTATTGCAAGGAATGTAAGCAGCCTCATCTCTTCATTTGTCCCAATTATCTTTAATTAAAAATCTTCAATTGACTTGGCATAAGTGATGACTTGTGAAGATGTCACTAAAGTGACAAATACATGTGTAAGAAATGTAAGGTGCATTGTGGTAATGGCTGATTAAGCAAGTCCTGTTGCTATCATCATTCATCTACATCTGACTTTACCCATAAAACTTATTTTTAGAATGGACTCTGCCCAAGCACAATGAACAATTAAGTTCCAAGTTTGCAAATGACAGTCTGTCCTCTTCTTTTCTGTTGTTCGTTTATCATTGTCTTGCTTATAGACACTGTGATAATTTGAGATGTAAACTGATGGGGGTTTAGACTGCTTGGTATTTATCATTCAGTGTACAGGTAGAACTACAAAGCTAGGTATGATCATGTTGTCATTATATCTTCATTTTAATAACTTTTAAAAGAAAAGGAAGTATTAAGGTAATTAAACTGCTGTGAATGTGTCACATGTTAATATGAAAATCAGTGAGAGAAGACAAAAATTAAATTTAAAATCCCTAAACACCTTGTGTAAGGTTTTGCCATTTTAAAGCATGCAACACAATCCTGGACACAAAGAAAAGGTTAGAATAAATGTGTATGTTAATGACATTCCAGGTGCTTGTCTAGAAGCAAAGTTGTATCAAAGAGTATTTGTAAATTATTAACAAGATACTGTTGGCAATAATCTCTGTGCCCTTCCTCCCCTCCCCAATTTATTTCATGTAATAGTATGTCAGAAGGAGTCCAGGCAGACCTTAGTGATTATGGTCCTTCAGGGTCTTTTGCAAAAGGAAGGGATGTGCCTCATACACAATGTCATTGTTTTCAAATAGATCATGAAACCTGCTAGAGTATGACTGCCTTCTTTCTGAATTACGGCTGTAAAGCATATAAAGTCATGGCTCTGAAAAGAGCAGGAAAAATGGGATATGGAAGGAAATTACTTGGTCTTTAAGGGCACAGTTTGGCTGTGACTTATTCAAGAACAAAGGTTCAAATAGTTTATAAAGCAGAGTTGTGCCAGTAATTAATTAGGAAACTTCATACTTTATTCTTGTTCTTCACCTAATACCAAGGATTATAAGGATTTAAATAAAGAAATAATCAAATTTCCCCCACATGTCTTATCCTCAGAACAGTGGATTTCACATGCACATACAAACCTGGAGTACTTCGTTCTGCAGCAGATTCTGCTGGCTCAGAGCCATCAAATCACATTTCATCAATGACAATATTTTAGATACTTGTATTCAAACTAATTCTCTAAGTTCATCTTGAGATGGGGTAGATAGTAATGAAATGCTATAGTGACAGGCTAAGAGTTATTCATAGTATTACTCAAGTGTAATAGATTATTTAATTTGGTGTTGGACAACACACTTATTGCCAAGCAATTTGGTAATAAGCAGTAGGATTATCAGTCTGCCTGGAATACAATTAAATGTGTGCTTTTCAAGAAGGCTGTGCTGTTGGCTAATGCTGATTTAGATAACTAAAACTAGAATTCTGCTTTATTAAGTAATGGTTTTGTTTTGCTGGACTCATCATAATAAAATATGATATGAAACCAAGTGACAGTAGAAGTATAACATGCATGAATTTTGGCCATGATTGTTAGGATATCATAAAGCTATGCTAGCTCTGTGCCTTCACTCTCTTCACTCTTCCCTTTCATCAAAAGTATTATTGATCATTAATGCCAAAATGAAAAATAAGAGGTAGCAATTCATATAAGAAAACTTTTGGATGGCAGTTGTTCTACATTAGGTGTAGTTAATGGCCATTTTTGCAACCACAAATGTAATATTTACATCCATTGAAATGACAGAATTGATTAAATGGGATAAGAGAAAAATGATACCAGAAGCTCCAGAGCATTGTTTTTTGTAAATTTGATTGATGTTGATGGGGCATGTTTTGGATCTGCAGAATATTAGTAAGAAGATGAAATAAAATCACAACTAGGTGAGCAGTTCATTACTTCTCTTGAGCAAAAAGAAAAAAGCAAGAAAGAATGGTAGTGAATGCAATAATCAAATTTGCATCACTGTGTAAGCTCTGCATAGGTTGACATAGAAGGAAAATCATAGGTTATGATTAACATTAATAACACTTACATTGCTAAAGCAGTTGGCAGATATCAGCTAGAGATTCATTTAGAAACATTGCTTGTAGCTACTGAGAATGGTATTCAGCATCAAATACTTTGTATTAGAAATTTTCCCTGTCAAGCAAATGAAATGAGTTTAGCTTCCAGGAAAACATAAAGTGACAGAACAAAAGAAATGGAATGCAATTTGGGGTTCCAGAGATATGAAGAGCTTCTATTAAAGTGTGTCTGTAACATCTGTCTACAAGTGTAAAATTTTTTTTTCTTGTTTTACTTTTCTTCTTCTTTTTTTTTTTTTTTTGCAATAATGTAGGTGTATGGATTGCCCTCTTTTTCTTAGTAATACTAAAAGAAAAAAAAGAACAAAAGAAAGAACAAAAAAATCCCTAAGATCCTGTCATCCCAGGAGATCTTGAGGAACAAAATATCCCCAGTATTGTTATCCAATGGGCAGTTGTTGATGTCTTCTTTCCCTTTCTTTTATTCTGTTCAATTTTTATTCTCTACCATTTTTTCTTCTCCTGTCTATGTGAAAAAGTACAGTATTTTCCCTGTTCAATGTTGTTTGTAGGTTCCTTTTATTCCAGAATCTGACATTTGAACTTCCTAGGAAAAAAGGAATATTATTTGTCTATGCTTTGTAAGCAATCTTTGCTACTGCAGAGACAACTTTAGTCAGTCAGTTCTCGGTTGTAAATCTCTGGTGCCAGATGTTGCTCCACCATCCATGGGTCTACTCTGATCTAGTTATGGACTCCTCTTCCTGACCCATTCCCCTGAGTGTGCTGGACAGCACAGCCCTCCTGGAGGAATTGCTTGGCAGCAGAGAGAGCAGAGGTGTTGGTTGTTCCTAAGCATTGTGTAGTCAACTTGAAAGGAATTTATCAGTAGGTTCTCTAGACAGCATGTCCTCTTTCACAGTAGAAAATAAATCTAGAAACTTAACCTTGAAGTTTTCACAACACTGGAGTTTGATTGTTCAGAGCTGAACACTGATTTAGAATTCAAATGATTCAGGAATTGCTGAAATATTAACTATTCTTTCTAGCTTCCAAACTCCTCTAAATTGAGAGGTATCACTGTTTTAATATTCACCTAGCTTAGCAGATTTTAAAATTATTATTGGACTTTAGTGCTGAAAGGAATGCATAAGGCTATGTACTTTATTGTATCAGGCATCACAGGGGAGATAGGCTTGTGAGTATTCCTGTGTAAAAAATAATCTCTTGTATTTTCAGAAGTGCAGGCATGAAAAAACTTCATTTTACTGTAAAACATTCAGCAGGAGGGTGTGTAAAGAAAAAAAAGCTTGGCTTTTAATTGATGCTTTTAATTCTTGGCTAGGTACAATTAATGTCACCATCAAATCAGCTTGAATGCACTTATAGAGAACATTACTGTATTAATTTAAGCACATTTATGATTTTATGAAGGAAGTCCTGCTATTGACCCTCATGGAAAGAAAATGTAAGTATGATCTGAGGTGCATAGGGTCTTGAAAAAATAAAACAAAGTCATAAGCTAGTCATGAGAAGTGAAAACATCAAGCAGCATTAAAATTCTTTTTTAACTTGCTTTTGCATTTCAGGGTAGGCGCACTGATGAAGACAGTGTTTTCTATAGAGGATACAACGGGTAGAACTGTCAAAAATTACTTCCTTTTCAACAGCAAAAAAACATCAATTGAAAATTCTTTATAACACCCTTATTGACTTTCTTTTTAATTTTTTTTCACAGAGGATCTTTCTCAAAGCTGGAAGTGAGGAAGAAATCTTTGCACATCTTGGCTTGGATTATGTCGAACCATGGGAAAGGAATGCTTGAAATGATTTGCCAGTGTACATTCATCAGCTGACAGCAATGGTCTTTCTGCTCATCTTGCAGTCCGGTTTTGCTATATATACATATATATAATACGTGTTTCTATGACAACTAAAAAAATTAACTAAGTATTAGAAGCCATTTGTACATGCTAATGTTCCTAGGAGATAAGAGTTTAAGTTTTTCAAAATCTTTTCCAATCTTTTCTGGTTTTGAAGTTTCTGTGTGGGAGTGGTAAGACTGAGCTTGTTTTGCGGGGGGGAACTTGGAACTGATGAGGTTTTTGCTTATGGTAGGAATTTAACATTAGTATGAACAATACTTGCTTTTAAAAATAGTCAGCTAGAACAATATGTAAATAATTCAAAACATTTGCGCTGAGTCAAAACATTACTGAAATGTATGCTGGTCTGTAACTGTGTTTCTTATGTATTTTGCTGAATCTATGTATAAAATTGCTCAGTATATAACACTTAATGATCTAGGCAGTAACTACGTCGCAGTCTCAGCAACTTGAGGCTTCAGTTGTAATATTTTCCCAGGTAGGACACCATTCTATAAAAGCTGTAAACAAGTTGATAATTCAGTGAGAGTTAAAAAACATTTCACAGGAAGGGATTTTGAAAGGAAAAGTGGAATAACTCAGTAGCAATCTTCAATTGTACAGAAAAATACCATAAATTTAGAATACTGATTTGGACTAAAGAAGATTCAGATTATGTGGGGTGATGGTCCTCAATCAGGAATTTGAATCATATCAATTTGAAGCATGAGAACCACTGTTTTAACTGTCAGGCTGGTGACTGCTCCAAGACAAAATATTTTAATTATCTGTGCTCAATTTAGATAGCTGGAAATGTATTTATTAGTAAGTGTAAATGCATTGGAATGGGAACTTGTAAAAACTTGAGCTGTTGGGCTATTGGCTGCTCTAGAGTGGTATTCCCAGAATAGAATTTAGTCAGAAATTCATCTAGGATATGAGAGGCTTTCTGATAAAAGCCCTACAAGATATTTTGGTTTCAGAAAATGTCCAGGTAACCCTTGTGACCATAGTGATAATGAAGGATTTATAATACATTTATCCTTTAATAAACAGGGGCATTCAGCACTTTAGGAAATGAAGCTATTTACTGATCATTTGCCATTTGTAGAATAAAGGTGATTAAGAACACCAGGACTGATCAAATAATTTTCTTTCTTCGAAGTCTGAACTTTTTTTCCTCTGTCAAGGCTGACTACACCTCTTGTCAAGATGAGTAAAGAATGGCAATGACAGGGCTGTGCACAACAGTTATTACTGACAGTGAAGGCTTCCCATATTCAAACAGTATTTGATACTAAGAAAGAGTATGCTTAATTTTTTTACTCATTACTTTCAACTGGGGAATAGACTTTTAGAGGATTGTGTTGTAAACTATTCTAAAACCTCAGTCAGGGTTTTAGAAAAATGGGATAATGGCAGGAACTTGCTTCTTGCCTGTTTCAATAAAACCATCCTATTTAAGTACAGTTTTGCTGACTGAGCTGAAAATACAATGCTACTTCCTAAACTCCTCTAACTATAAAGCACTGGCATTGCTTCCTGCTTTATAGTGCTGATGTATGAAGTATCTTCTCTGTGTTTTTCATCAGGATGCTGACACTTAAGTGGCAGCGACATTTTTCAGTCCTAATGGAAGAAAACAAAAGCGATGTTACCTTGTCTGAATATTCTTTCTACTTGGCCAACATTTATCAGAAATTACACATTCTGGTTGTGCTGTTTCTGCAAACTTCAAGACACACATGAAATATCAAACATTCTGAATTCCACATAAATAAATAACTCCCATCTTGGGTGCTTATGCATCACTTACAATGATACCACCTGTAAGGGAAAAGATACCAACACAAGTTCTGTCAGCTCCTCCAAGACTGGAAGAAATCAGCATATCACTTTATTCTTTTATTTCCATCAATTTTTCTGAACTTTAGAATACATCTTAGAGATTACTCACTGAATCAACTATTATAAAAAATTATGGAACTGATAAATGAGGGGTTGTGTTAAAGAGAAGAGCAGATTAGATGACCAGGAGGTTTGACCATGAAGACAATGCACACCCTCACTGGAGAAGCTGCTACCCCAGTCACTGTCGCAGGTACCGTGTGCAGGATCATCCCTGGTAGCACCAGCCAAACCAGTCAGCTGAGACTATAGTCAGAAAAGATAAAAGTCAGGAGAGCTGGGATGGAACAGGTTAAAGGAAATAAACCCTTTATCAGCTGAGCTCTTTACCCAGAGATCCATGAGCTAGTGAAAACTCCCTCTAGTGTGATGGAACTGTTGGAGTCAATGGCAGCAAATCTTCTGAACTCATGAAGGACAGGTGAGGCCTCGGGGCCTGGAAAGGGCAAGAACAGACCAATGTTTTTAATAGGAGGAAGGGAAGAGAATTTCAGATCAGTGCACTTAATACCTCCTAAATTGCTAGAATGATTAATAGACTGTGTTTTTAAAGCACCTAGAGGAAAATAAAGTGATAAGTTATTGGTAACTTGTTCATCAGAAACAAATCATATCAAACTAATTCAGTTGTAAAGTCCCTGGAGGCTGTTTTCTAAAACGCCTGTCCCTCCTCCCCTGCTTCTACACCGAGGCAATTTGGCAAGCATTGAGTAGAGAAGGATCACTGGTTTAATAGGCATCTACATACTAACTCTCTAAGAATTAATCTGTAACTCTATCTCTGGGAAAAAGTGAAAAGTAAAAGGAAAGCCAGTTTTTTTGGTTTTTTTTTCATGGTTTGAAGTAATATATGATTTGTCAAATAATCTCTTAGAGCAAAGGCAATGAGATATGTTTAGTTGGGTGGGTAATAACGTAGTTAATGTCTAGAGGACTAATGCACTGAAGGAAGAGCTAATTCTATCTACACAGCTCTACAAAATTGCAAATCTGGACAACCTAAATACACAACTGAAGCCACATGGACTTTCTGCAAATAACTGGAAACCTGAGAACTGCTGCTACTTTGCATAAATAACTCCAGAATGTTAAAAAAACCCAACCCCAAGGATTTGCACATGTTATAAACCCCCCAAAATAATGTCTTTTCTACTGTTTATGGGCAGAATTATTTGGCTTTTTCAGGTGAGACCATCTTATTCCTAGGTATGAAATATATTCTTTTGCTTTTTCAACAGCTCTTTCTTTCTATTATACAGTTTTCTTTGGCAACTGCAGTAAAAATAACCAAGTCCTGGGTCTAACAGGTTAATTGAAGTCACATAAACAGATGAAGACAGAGAACTCTGTAAACCTTCCTTAAGAGGAAGCAGTCTTTAGCCCTGTTGTGTAGATGCACAAAGTGTCTTTTGCTTTAATCAGGGTGCTTCAAATGTAATTTGTTTTAACTGAAGAGGCTCCTTAAGTATACTGTAGGATATCCTTGAAAGCACCAGCTGTTATGTGGAATGCTGTGAAAATGTATGTTGTGTCACCCTGACCTAAGGCCCTTTGCTAAAGCCAATCAATCACCTCACAAAATGTCAAACAATAACTGGAAAAGGCTTTCTCCCACAAATGCTGCTCAAATGCCTCAGAATACTTAATTCAGAAATCTATTTAATGTCTCCTTCAATAAATGTGTATTATAGGCAACCCATAAAATCTAACACTGTATTTCAGTGGGTGCCTCCAAACAAATACTATTCTCCAATACGACCGGTGATACAGAAACCCCTCGTGTGTTGCACTGAGTGGGGGGGAGGCTGAACTACATATCCCAGAAGCCCAGGTGCCTCAGGGAAGTCTCTTGGCTGATGAGACTCAATCCCACCTGCAGGTGGTGACTGACCATGGGGAGAGAAGGAGAGAGAATATGTGTTGGGTAAGTACAAAGCCCGCAGTTTTCTGTTTTAGTAAGTAAACACACTTATTTGAAAAGCAAGCTACTTTTTTTTTTTTTTTATTGTTGCATACATTTGATTTCAGTTCCTTTGTGACTGTGCAGCAAAAAATAATACTACATGGTATATTTCCTTTTGTGTTTCATTCTCTCCAAAATCAACATGCTGATTCAAAGGGATTTTTGGAAATGGCAAAGCTTCCCAGATCCTTTCCCACCATTTTGACGTTTTAAGGGAATAACATTTATATGAAACAAACTCAGACACATTTTTATTAAATAAATAAAGCCTTTTTAGCAGGACTAGTATAATTTCATGTGTTTGTTCCTATATATACACATACTATGTCCCAGTTATCCTAAGTCTTCTGTCAGCTTCAGTGTCTTTTCCTCTTAAGGAAGCTATGCATTAAGATATAATAGAAAATAGCAAGAAGGATCTCCATTTTAAAATAATTGATGATTTTTCTGCTGGGGATATGCAGATTATATTCCAGAAACTGGTGGTTGCAACACTGAGAGAAAAAAGAGCAAATAATAAAAAAATCACCCAGCACTTTGAAAATAAAATAATAATCTTCATATTTTTCTAACCACTAAAAGAGAGATGACTTCGAATTTTCTTCACAGCTGGGTAGATATAACTTCAAAATTGGAGCTTGGCAAGGTTATGTAATTGTGTGACTAGGTAGGAGTGTTTCTGCAGTTGGAAACTGTTGCTGATGATAAAAGTCTGAACGTGTTCCATTTTTAGTAGCCTAAGGATGGGTTGAAAGACCACTTGGGCCTGTGGCTTCCATAAGTGTACTCTATAAATCCCACACTTCAACGTGCAATGGTGGGGAAATTTTGCCTTTGCACTCTTCTGACACACAAAAGATCAAAAGATGTGGAGAGGATACCTGGGATCTACTGCTTCCAGCGATCCTGGAATCCTTTGGTTCTCCTTTAAACTATATTTTGGTATATGAATTGGGTTTCTATGTTTTAAACTAAACTAAGGTATCAGAGACATAATTCTATGCCTTTTGTCGTTTTACAGTATGCTTTTAAATGTGTTAAAGACTGCTAAAAAGTGTATTTTGTGTTGGCGTTACGTGAGTGGGAAGTGGTTGTTTTGGAAACCCTTACAGACTGGTTCCAGGGCTGTAGCAGTTGCAGGGCTCTTGACAAATGATTGATGATTTAATTTGAATCCTTCACAATACCAGCACTAAAGGTGCTGCACTAAAAGAAAAGCGAAATACCATAAATATCAGTGTCCTTTCATACAAGATACCACAATCACAGAAGGAATATGGATGTTTGTCTCCCATTAATCTTACCCCTTACCCCCAGTTAGATCTGATTTCATGAGGGGACAGGAACACGTATCTGAAGGACTCCACTGTCAACCACAGCACAAGTGCTCTCCTGCTCTCTCTTGAAGAGGCTCACCTTTCTCTACCTACTCACCTGAAGGACCCAGAGGTTCCCTTGACCACATATGACCAGGAAATTGGACATTGAACAGCTTTGAGCTAATTTCTCTCAGATGTAAATAAAGGGGCCTAATGAACTATATATTTTAAAAATGTGCTGCAAGATCTACTGGTACATGTGTGTATATAGGGAAAGATTTTCAAAAGCACCCGAGTGAGAAAGAAACTGTAGATGGGTGGGCCATTCCACTTTGAAATTTAGTGACAGATGGCTGCTAAGACAATCTACACTAGATGACAAATGACTATACATTAAAGCTTTCAAAAGATCAAAAAAAGCCTCCAAGAAATGTTTGAACTGAATTTTAATGATCATACAAAATTACCAGCAAATCAAGAATTGCAAGCTTTTAAAAAGAAGGGCTGAGCAGAGAATAAACCTTCTAATGTAAGGGAGGGATGAACAGATATGAACATTATCAGAGCCTTCAGTGATGAACTTAATATTATAATTATTGCAGTCCCTAAGAAGTCAAAAGAAGAACCTCAGTGAGTTGTATTAAATCCCTGTAGAAGCAAATATTTCTTATGCCAAATAAGGTGGGTACCTAAAAATCCCTGAAAAACAAGCTTTTATGCACAGGCTAGGACAAATTAACCACAGGCAAATGGGAAAGAATAACAAAAATGAGTAATGATGAACTCTTACAATTTACAAGTTTTAACATAAGGTTGTAATATTTGTAAAACAATAATGGAGGCTCGCCTGAGAGCTGAAGTATATAGCATTAAATGAACAGAGTTCAAGAAAAACAAATGACTTGTAGGATGAGAGACATCTATCTCAGTGGTCTAGTTGTGAAAAACCATTATTATGGGTAATGATTTCTTGCTTTTGGGAAAGGGGAATAGTATCTTCAAAAGTATCTAGCTTGCAGAATCTATAATCTCAGCAATTCCTTTTAAAAGAAGCAAAGAGGATTGACAGTTATTCTTATTGCAACAGGACAACTGTTCATTTTCCCTTTTTAGCTCTACAAAAAGATCACAGAAACAGCCATATGATGTTGAGTACTAGTTGAATTTCACTGCAAAAAATTCATCTAAAAGCAGACAGAGACAACAATCTCAAATTATGCTGATATATCAATCATAGTGTGCCACAGGGTTCTCTAAGGGAGCAGAATATTAAACTTAAAATTCTTAGCTTTTTATATGTGTGATTCATATTCTTGCTGTTGTATGGATTTCTGGTTGTAAAACGGACAGGTCACATTTTAGCTTTTGATCCTCATATAAAGCTAATTAAGAAAGTGTCATTAGGAATTTCAGCGCCTCATCCAACCAGGGCTCTTTTCAATGCTGTGTCCTTTCTTTGATCTGGGTTTTTTCACAATTTGTAGGACACTTTCTTAGCACCTAAGTGCTCAATTAAACATTTTAGGCATTTCTGTGCAAAACCAAGCAAACTGTGTAAGAAGAAATATTAAGACACCCAACAGCAGCACAGTACTGGGCAATTATTGACTTACATTTATGAGGAGGTGTTTTTTCTCATGCAGCACAAACCAGACTTCAGGCTTCTGAATCAGGAGACCCATTTCAGCTACATTGGGCTGATTTTAAACTGATGAGAACTATTGCCCTGAAAGAAGGCTGGGCTTTTTTATGCCAGTGAAAGAACTGCTTTGTGCCTACAATGTCTGTGTGGGATGAAACTCGTGGAAGAAAAAAAGTAATCTGACAATAGGATGTTTATTTGAATCAAGATAAACCTGTAATCATAATCAGAAAGTAAACAGATAATTTATTTATGTGAAAATATACCTTGGATCCTGTCAAAACAGAATACTGTTGGGACTTGCACATATTATTTATTCTATTCCTTTTAGGAATTTATGTAGCAGGGCATTCCGGATACTTCTTAGTGACATCCTAGATTCCAGGATCCTAAAATAATGGGAAAAATGATGTAAGTTGAGAATAAAATCCAAAATAATTTGGTTGTTTTTTTATTTAGCAGGACCATCATCATGCTCAAGAAGAGTCAAGTTACTAACAGTAACTGGCAACATGTTGTTTAACTTGCAGTTATTTCACTTCATTAATGCCAGTGAGGACTTCATAAAGTAAGTTTATCTAGTTTTCTTGATAAGAATGTATTACTCAAAATTAGCTCACATCTTAGAAAATTTGGAATTTTCCAACTTTTTAAAATTATTAAACCTTGAAGTTTAATATTTAACAACCAAAACCAGAATAAGTATGCACAGAACAGACAAGGGTAGTAAAAAATTGTTACTTTTCTGGCCCCTTTCTTGTTATTCTTGGGTTTTTTTTTTCCTAAGTCTTACCTTTAAATAAGAAAAATCTTATCCTTGTGTGCAACTGAGAAAAGAAAATGGGTTTTTTGATTGTATTATCAAACTAAGTGATTTACACAAAGATGCTATGCTTTTTAAAAATATCTTATCAAAACACAAAACTCAGTTTATGGAATGCATTAGCATTCACAACTGATAATGCAAATGTGAATTATATCACAGTACACTCAGTATACCATCTGCTGCAGAAAGAAAAACATCTGTTGGTAAATGTAAACTGTTGAGCTTATGTGGTATGCAATATGTTCAAATACTGTATGGAATAAATAAATTGGATGTTGACAATCTATTATGTTAGTAGCATTCAATACTTTCTTATCTTGAAAAGAGGAAAAGCTCAGCTGCAAGTGTGTTTTGAGATGGTGGAGGAAATTATTGTGCCATGTCCCATCCAGATGGCTTTTGCTGAAGCCAGTCAGTGACAGGCTGCTGCAATCATCATCAGCAGTTATGAGATGCTTTAAACCAGCATGAGCATAGATGAATATACTTCTCGACAGTAGAAGTTTCTGTGCTTGAATTTTCATGATGGTGATGACACTGCAATTTGTGACATTGTTGGAATTGGCTGTATTTTCTGGCTTCTAGGATGAAAATCATAAGCATGAAAAATATATATTCACATGTACGAATGATAAAGAAGACTGTTGCATCTTTGAAAATATAGTTATAATCTTGTGTTGATGCTATTTTTAATTTTTAATGTGCTGCACTGCTATAAAAATGGAAAATAGACACTAATTTTTGAGTTCTAAGGGCCATGATAGCCCTTATAAGATCTAATCTAATCTTATAAACTCAAGCCCTTGTAAATCTAATGGGTTTTTTTCTTAATTTAGAGTATCCTGCTTTCACATTCATTTGTTCAATACATTTTAAGCAATTAGACAAAGATTTTTTTTTCTTTTTTTTTACCCACAACTGAATGAGACAGCTGAGGCAGAGGTAAAAGTCTGGGAATGGCACTGGCAAATGCATCCATATGTAATGTACTGTACTGCAGAAATTTCCCTGACAACTCTCCTTTCATTCCTTGTCAACTCATGGAAAGCTCAAAGAGTTTTTCACATATTTAACAAACTGTTAAGTATATAGAAATGCATATTTGGCCATATATCTAAAAAGGCAGAAAACTTGTTCAAAATGTCAGCATTTCTATTTGAGTTTAAACCTTTCCTTTTCCTCCACATTGTGAGAAGGAATTTCTCATAATCTGTTGTTAAACAAGTCAAAATAACATTTGTGCTAGTGATAGTTTCCAGGTTCTGTTTATTTAAGCATCTTAAAATGCAGTGTTTATTTGCAAGGGAATATAAGCCCTCCTGTGGTTACCACAGCACTTATGTTTCTCCATTCTGGAGAAATCCAAAAGAAAGGGAACCCTTGCTCAAGAAGATTTGGGCTTCTTTTCTGCAAGAGCATTCACTGTTAGTCTCTGCATTGCTTTAGAACAGCTCTTTAGCTTTTTACTCTGTGCTGTCCTTGCAGGCCATTGTTTCTTTTCTTCAGTTTTCCAGCATGTTCTCATTCATTTTCAGGAAGCAGATAGCAATGGAAGAACGCTGCAGACAAAACATGTTGTAACTCTTTTTTTGGATCAAACTCATCAGTATACTGCTCTTTGTGGTACTAACACCTGTGGTACTCTTCACTCCACGTATCCATAGAGAACTTTTTATCCTTAAGAATGATTACTGAAGCAAGCCTCACAAATCTTTTTATTAGTGTTAAGACGTTTCACCTGCAACAGAACTGACTGACCCAATGCAAAGTGAAAAATCTTTGCAAAAATAAGCACTAAAACAGGGTAGATGTAGCAGCTCTTAGTGCTACATTGCAAGAAAAATATCCTATGTATCAATATTCAAAACACTAGAAGGGATCAATGCAGGGACTAAATGGCTGCATATAGTTTCTCCAGCTATACCACCTGTGCAAGAGTGCCTTATTTTAACCCATTATGTGTGACATAAGTGAGCCATATATTTTGTCTTAGTAGACCTAGCTTTAAGTTTTCCTTCTGTCAATCTCTCCTAGGACTTGTGGTCTATTCTGCACCAAGTTTTTAAAAATTGGGGTGCAGGTATTTTTTCAGGTCTCCTCTGTACAACCAGAGATGAACTCAACTGTTGAATAGAAATAGTTTAAAAAGTTTCAGAGAAGACAGAGGCAACAATACTTTTTTATGAGTTCCATTTTGTCAAAAAAAGTAGATTTTGAAATATGAGCAGGTTCACAGCTATCTTGCTGCAAGAAATAAAAGCACAACCCAAGCTCTCAATATCAAGATAATAAAAGAGCAGTCTATCTTCCTTAGTGGAAATAAAGATCAGTTAACTGAATGGATCTAGGCTTTAAATATCAATAACCAGACTGGCAGCTCTCTTCTTTTCCTATTTGGACTGAATGTTAGATACAGGACTGCTTATGTACTAAAGAGGAAAGTAACAGTTTAACAACCTTTGCCAGTAAAAATAACCTGCTTTCTTTTTTTGGTTGAATTTAGATTTAGAAAACGTTACAGCTCATCTGGTAGTGGAGATCAGACAAATGATCTAAGAACAATAAAAGTGCCTGAGGGATAGAAGGTGTTAAAGGAAGATAAGTGGAGTATCAGAGTCTATGCAGGCACATGCAAATACTGCCAAAGACTTTGTCCTCTTAGTGCCAGCATGAAGATTAGAAGCAGTACTGGGCCAAGAATGGAATGCTCTGAGAGACATCAAAGCTTATACTTTGTAAGAAATTTAAAATCCCAGAACAGCCTAAGATCAGAAACTGACCACTGATCTCCAAATTAGACAAGACTAAAATAGGCAGTGTAGGAAAAAACCAGTACTTTAAATCTCCTCATTAGAGTGCTGCGGTGCAGTGATGAGTGAAAGAACACAAAGAAATGCATAAAAATTTGGGACTATTTTGAAATGTTTATATTTGCTCATTCGCATAATTCTGAAATAATTCTAGGTATATATAAAGGAAATACAGCCTTTGGGTGCAAAAGACAACTAATTGAAATCTTATAAAATATAGGAGATTTTTTATTGAGTGATTGTCCTAATATCAAGTCAAAGCAAAATGGCACTCAGCACATTTGCAAAAATTTAAAAAGTATAAAAATGTTATCAGCAATAAAGTTTATAAATTATTAAGGCAACACTTCAGCCTGAGGAAACAAAAATAAAAGTGCAGCTATATGACCAGGGTTTTTTTAATACTACTTAATTTAAATTGCACTCTGTAAACCCGGGACCTTCTTAGATGGGGTTTTACACTTGTCAGGAAACATAGAAGTGTGTGTTGAATCATAGGTGTTGGTGATGCTGTGGAGATGTCAAATACAACTCTATCACTGGGAATCTGTAGAATATGTCAGAAATTTTGTTTGATGATCCTTAAAATGAAGGAGGAAAGTCTGAGAAAGCAGACAAGAGAGTCAAATTCAAGAAGCAAAGGGGATGTGAGTAGTGAGGCAGTAATAGAATTCATGAGAAGATCCGCCTTTTGGGGAGAGAGTGGAGGTTCTGGCAGCTGACAGGCCAAGATGAAGGGCTGTCTTTGTATGTTTGACAGCAGTCGGAAAGGGACATAGTAGAGCTGGAGAAATAGAAGTTTTTAAAATAGTGCTTTAGTACATAAGGCCTGAAGAGGGCAAGTTTCTGTAAATCTAAAGACAAACAAAAGTGCGAAGTTAGGCTTGTAACGAGTCAAAAGCAATGGCTGTGATTCTCCAGATCTCAAATCACCAAGCAGTCAACTTGTCTATTTTGCAAAGCTTCAACAGACAGGATAAGTGTGGGAGTTCTCTTCCAGTGTAAGATGAGATTTAGGTATGGCGCAGGTTGCAATGTCTCCTCCTATGTGATCACAAAAGTTCTTCTATTTTCTCAATCTGTTTTAAGATAAAAATGTCATATTGCAAAGTCAAAGTAAATCTAAGGCTCCTAAGAACCCTCCATTGCAAAGATGAATTCAGCAGCTAAAATGAGATGGAATGAATTGATAAGCCTTATGCAATTTACCTCTAGTTATGGAGGAAGATTTTCTGCAGCTTTCATATTAGTTACATTCTGCACTTGAAAATGCTGCATTATTTATTGTATGCATAAAACTTGATTCTGTAAGGTCTGCAAAGAGTTTTTTTATTAGAAAGAAGTGGCAGCAGTTTCTGTTTCTTGACATCATACCAGCAGCAAACAGTAAAGTCACGAGTGCTGGCTACCTTCCTTGATTTATATTTAAAATGTATATGTTTTTCCAGAAGATCATTGTACTAATAAAGTGTTGGATATTTAAAATGTGAAAGATGACAGGTTGATTACTTTTTGTTTGCACAACTTTTAAAGCTAAGAATGTAACATAAATAATGCAGTATATGATTTTTCAGCTGGTGAAGAAACAGAACAGCAGTTACCTCAGAACATCAATTTCTGTTTACCAAGATATTTTGGGGAAACTGTGCTATTGTGGTGAGAGTATTGCATACATATTCAAACTGTGTGTTTACTATAACTAGTAGTTAAATTTAAATTATTGTGAGCTATATGGCATTCTAGTTGTCACAGGAAATACCATGGCTTCTGGCTTTAAGAATTAAGTAGATTGTATTTCCAACATAGAGAGATGTCTCAGAATGGTAAACTATTGTTTTCAGTTGGAGTCCGCAAGTACCTTCCAGTTGTTTTTTGTTTCTTTTCTTCCATACTTTATATATTTGAAAATTATTCCTGTGCCTGCTTGGCTCCCTCAGACTCAATATGCATTAATAGGTGGGATATATTAGCCATCTTTCTGGAGTGCGTCCCCTGCAAGCTGAAATATGGTGAGTAGGAATAATCAGGAAATTTGCTCCAAAAAGTCATTCCAGACCTGGATTGCAATAGTAGTGTAGTGTCAAAAGGTATCCGAAGATTTCTACATGTCAGCTCTCTCTGTTTCCTTCTACTTAATGATATTATTAAAAACCTTTACAAAAAGAATATTATTTTTCAAGAATACCTGGTAATTTCGGCATTGCTGTGAAATGAGAAATTATGACTGTGAGAAGCAGGTTGGGGGCACAGCATCAAGATATCTGCTAGACTTTGATCACTAGGTGGGTTGTATCAGAGGGACAGAAAAGGTTACCAGCTGGAAAGATCCTGTTTCATTATAACCTGTGAAGCTTCTGGGCTGTTAATGAAGAACCACTGCATTGTACTTTCAGTGAAACAAATAAATAGTAGGACTTGTTATTTATTGATCTTTTCATATACTGAGATATACTGAGGACCATTTAAATAAATGTGTGCATCATCAGTATAATCCTGAAAGTAACAAAATCAGCATCTGCTGGTTTTTGCTTGGGTTGTTTTGTTGTTTGCTTTTTCTTTGCTACAGTACAAAACAGAGCAAAAAGCAAATCACTGCCAAGTGTATAAATACATGAGGACATATCTTTGTAAATATTTAAATAACTAGTAAAATAACCTTCCTAGTTTTGTACAATAAGTAGCAAAAACTGGCATGTATGATTCCAAATATTCTGCTTTCTCTGTTCTATAATCAGTGCAAAGATGTAATGGGCTTTATTTTAAAAGAGGATTCACCCAAGTGCCTTGTGTTTGTTTTCATGGTTTTGTAAGACGTTAAAAAAAATTGAAAGGAAAAGTATCATTTTTTGCAGATGTACCACGGGGATTTAAATAAGCATACAAAAACTTCTGTACATTTTTTGTCTTGGTAGTTGATAATTCTTCCTAAAAATCAACGCATTTCATATCCAGTACCACCTTTCTCTTGGACCAACACATTGATTAAATACTCAGCATCTGCAATGATGGCTGAACTTTCCAAGGGTGTGGTTGCATCTTTTCCAGGGTCACATAGCACCATGCTGACCTACGAGCAGCTCAGTGGCTAAATCACCTAATTTACTACCTTTTTTTATTTCCTGCTCCAGCAAGATATGATGTATGTCCATTAATGTTGCAGTGCAAAGTTGTGCAAAGACTGTCTCCTCTGTGATGCTGCTAGACTGTGTCAAGCAGTCAGGAGCTGTCCTAGGCATTCTGTACATGAGGAAATAGCTATTTTACAGCTATTTTACATGGGTTCTTAGGCCTACTTATTCCCTAGAAAGATTGTATCTTTCTTTAACCTGCTTTGAGTAGACTACACACAAGCACAAAAAGACAAGCATACAGAAGCACAGGTTTGCTTTCAAATAAAGCCAGTGAAAAAGAGTTGTTTTATTTTAAACTACCACCAAACCTCTTTTACAAATGCTTTCTGATATCAACAACTACTAAAACTGAACCTTCAGGGAGTATGAATGCAATATGTAATGTAGGTTGGTTGTGCTGTACAGTGCTGAGAGAAAAAGTATGAGTAGGGTTATAGTAAGATGGGTTGATGTTACTCTCTGCCCTTGAAGTCCTTAATGAATTGGGCACAATTCTCCCTTTTTCAGTACTTTTGCTCCATTCTGATAAATGTCCATATGTGAGCTTGGAACATGCCTAAAGCATTAATACTTACATGTTAGAATATAATTTTCCTTAAAGTAGGGAAAGTATCTCAAAGTAGTGCTGTCTTCTCAGAGATGATCCTCTTAATTGTTCACTCATCATTCCTTAGAGCACCCTTAAATGAGAGATGACAATGTACCTTAGAGCCACCCCCAATCTTCCACTCCATGTTCACATTCCATTACAATGAATTCTGGTAGAGTAAGACCCTGGAGAGTAATGTTTTTACAGTCTCATTACCATCTAGTGTATTAGACCATGGCAAAAACATAGCTTAACAAATAATATATCCTGTTACAGTGAATGATCACTTGGCAGCAATGGTTATTTTAAAACTTTATTCTAGGCCTTTAAACTAAGATTTCACCATCTGTTCTGCCATCTAATTATACATTCAAAAAGAACATAATTCACAAGTGTATCATAAAAGTGGGTAATGTAATTGATTAAATGATACTGCAGCGTGTATCTGTGTTTGGTTATTCAGTGCCTCTCTTTTGCTTTCAGCTCATAAATCACTTTGAATACATTGTAGAGTGACTTTTTCTTGGCAGTCAGACAAGGATGTACTCTCTCACATTTGAGGGGAGGCAGTGAACTGATGATAATGATGGATGGAAGGAGAATACCAGAGAGGTACAAATACTGTCAAACATTAAGTATTCATGCTCCAGTTCTTTGAAGGAATTGGACCAACTTGCTCTCTTACACTACTTCAGAAAATGGGGACCTCCTTGGCAACTATCTTACACTAAATAAAGAACCAGGAAGAAATTGCTTGCTTAAATGGCTCCTGACATTCTGTGTATAACTTTTTGCATGATGCTCCTAGATGTGTGCATTGTTATGAATGGAAACCTTGGGTTTGTTTTGCTTAGTGATCCAGGTGCTTATATTACTTTCAAAAATATTACAATTGTGGAATAAGTCACATGCTAGGGCCTTAGGGAGTAAAAAAATGTCTGCATGTTAAAGCAGCTAGGAAAAGGAGAAAAAGCTACCAAAAAAAGAAAGAGAAATTACTTGTCATTTGTTATGACAAATAGGAAATTTATGAGTTCACGGATTTCAAATAATAGTAAAACCTATATAATAGCATAGTCTTTGCAATACTTAGTTTATTTAATACTTTAGAATTCTTAAAACTAGCAGATTTTAATGAATCCATAGAAAACTCTGGTTGGGAATTGACCCAAGCATAAGGTCTATTTTAATGAAAGTTTCCTTAGGCAAGATGAAATAGAAATTTGAAGTTGCTTCTACAAAACTCTAGAAAAACTATAGATTCCCTTCAAAGTCAACTGTCTGAAGATGCACTTAGTACCATCTGCACTTCCATTTCATTTTCAGTGTTTCTGCACTAACTTTTTGTGGATGCTAAAAGGCAGGAGCAGAGAAATTTTCCAGCTGCTGAAGCATTTTGTGAAGTTTTTCTTTCTCATGCTTTAGCTGAGAAACAGTGAAAGACAGTTTTGTAAACTAATTCTCTATCTGTGCACCTGGATTTGTTTTCCAGCCTTGTTTTGGTACTCTGGAAAAAATATTTTGAATGGGTGTTAGAGAACCTCAGCCAATCCTGCTAGGAGGTGGCTGGTCAAGCGACCAATCATATCATGCTCTCTCATGTACAAAGATCTATAACCTAGCTTGTAAATAATAAAATAATTCCTTTTCTCCTTGGATTTGGATTGTGTCGTTTCTCGCCAGTTCTCAGTAAAACAGCAACAACTTTTCTACAGTAATCTACTTCATGTACATTTTGCTACAGGTGGTGTCCCCTATGTGCATACATAAACATGTTGCACAAGAATGCAATGGATGAAAGAAAATACTAATTATGAAATCTGTTTTGAAAGATGTTTAAAATTAAGCAGAAGAAAATTTCATTCTTACATTGCTTTTAACATTTTACCCATTTAGCAGTATCTCCATTTGTGCTGTAGATTCTATGATTCCTACTATGTTTTAGCTGACTCCTCTCAAAAACTCTTCTCTGCTGTTATCTTTGTTCCCTGACTTAAGCAAATAAGGAGGGAGAGTTTTTGTGACATTAAAAGATATTTAATCTAGTTTGTTACTTTAGTAGTTTGGCCTCAATCTTCTTCCAAGGGCTATAGTACACTCCTCAGTCATGTCTTGTCATGTCTTCTGCTCTTTCTTAATGCCTTCTTCCCTCATTCTGACAGGTAATTTAGAAAGCCTGCCACATATCTTCCCTTCATCTGATTCAACTAGATGTGAGTGGATTGAAAGACAGAATATGGTGGAACAAAACAATCTGTAGTGTGTTTGAGTATTCTAATAAATATTTAAAAATATTTGTATTGACTTCACAAGGATTTCCTAAGTATTAGCAATGCAGTCCAGACAGAGCACTACCATGATTTTGCCAGAAAATAACATGTGGTTATTTCCTCAAGAGATTTTTTTTTTTTTTTTACTATCAATAAGTAATGCTTTCCTCTTGTACTACTATGTAAAATAGACATTTATGCTTAACATATGTTTGCTTGGAGGTAAAATAAATGTTTGATGGAGTGTTAAAGCAAACATGAAAACTTAGGGAAGCTTAAAACCCCACTAAATTTCTGTATGGATAATAACACCCATAATCTGCAATGATGTATTGCTCAGAAGAATAGACAAAACAGACAGGTATCAAACTTGGCATCTATATAAATCAATAAACCCCATAAACTATGGATAATACTTCATCTTAGATTGTATGGACATATGAAAAATCTCATTTCTTTCACAGAGCTGAGCTACAACACATACAAGGAAATCAGAGGCCCAAGCACAGATTGTAAATGGTAGGATTAAAGCTGTAGGATAGAGCCAAACCCACCCTCATCAGTGAGACTTCTTATGCTTACTCACAGTGGACTGTTAACTGGTCCCTGAATTATTTATTCTGAAATCTGAATAGATATTCCTTAGTTCATCCTGTTGCTTATGAATGTAACTTTTGCAACCATTGGTGGTATACCGGCACTTTTTCGCATTTTCACATACTCAGCTTCACAAAAGTACTGTCTGAAACCAGAAAAATAACTCATTTTACCAAGTTCCGAGCTGGTTGCTATATTGGGGTTTCATTAAACTGGGTCAAATTGTTGAACCATTTACATTTGTTGTTAAAATGTTCATATTCTTCTAGAAGTCAATAACAAATGAGAAGTTTTCTAGGGAAAAAAAGAAAGAAAAAACCTAATTATTCCAGATGCAACTATCTCCAATCTACAAATGTATAAGCAAGATATAATTTTATCTCCTTTTTCCAACTTTCCAAACCACCATTCTCCTTTCACATGCTCTGTGTTCTGCTGATCTACAGTGCTTCTCACAAATTTTTAAAGGATTTATTTTATATTTGATTTTCATTCCTTTATATTGTCTTTTTTGTTAATTTGGTTTTTGAACTTCAGTGGAATGTAATTCTTTATACTAGAATACGAGTTTAACTTCCAAAATCACATTTTCCTCTTAAGCTTAAAACTGGGAAAAGTACAAAAAAACCTCCTTATTATACTTAATCTTTAAGAACTCAGGGGAATCAAAAAGGAAATCTCTGAGGGTTTACTGTTTTTAAAAAGAGATTAATTCTTCTCTAAAGCAATGATTTAATATGTCAGACCTTTTGAGTTTTTCTTTTATCAGGGATCAGGCTTTTTTACTTTCCAGCAACCACAGAGATACTGACTCAGCTTGACAATGTTTATAGTAGACGTTATTTAAGCTGTAATATGGTTTTGAGATATGAAGTGAGTTGCAGAAAGAATCTAAGAGGCTCTCTGATCAGCAATGAGAAAGTTTCCACAAGATAACTGTAAGTCATCTGCAAAGTGGAGCTCTTTTGACCAGCTACCCAATTCACTTCTTCATGTGCTAAAATTTAGCTAGACTTCACAGACTGATGGATCATAAAGCTGAAAGGGACTATTTGGTTCGTTCCCACTGACCTCTAGAACAGGCTGGAGACCTTTGCTGAATAAATCACTATTCCAAGGATAAGTGTCTTTTCAGTCAGGTATCCACCGTGGCTGTAAAATTATGATGATGACCTGTACCCTTGGTACGATTGACCCAGTGTTTCATAACTATGCCTTCCTTACCTGAAGCCTTATACCAGCTAAAACCAGTCCCTGAGCTTATTCTGCTCCCAGAGTCCAGGTCAGACCTGTGGTGTGGCCATGTCTCTGTGGGCTGTGCTGGCCCGATGGCAAAGGCAGGCACTGCTGGCTGAGCGTGAGGGAGGCCAGAGTGGCCTCTGTGTTTGGCACCATGAAAAAATGGCTCACTGTGCTCCAGGGGCTGCCTGACAGTCTGCTGCCACACGTGCCTGCAAGCCAGGACATGAGCAGTCTATGCAGAGGGTATTTTTCTTCCTCCCCCTCTCCTCCCTGCCCTTAGAAACAAGGATTTTAGTATTGTCCTTCCTGCCCTGCAGTGCCAAGGGCAAAGCTGGTGCCTTTACAACATTCAGCAGTGTGGGTGGTGTTGACATGGCCACGACTGAATCCCTGTCAGGACCTGGCCTGGCCGTGGCTCTTCTTTGGAGACCATCTGCTGTCTGATTCTTCCCAGGAAAACTGTGTCCATGTGCAGGAGCCAATGAAACAGCTCCCATTAAACACCCACCTGGGGACCTTGTGGTCTGGTTGGAGCCCAGGAAGGTTGTTGGCCATTGCAGCTTTATTTTAGGATTTCTGAGTGACCTTTAGTTAGTCAGCAACTTACAGAGGTATGTCCCCAAATAGGGAATGTAAGTTTACTTTGTGAGACTGTCAGTTAAATTTAACTGAGTACCTAAGGCCTATAATGGTAGAAAGGGATTCCATGTAATAGGCTGGCTGCTGATGGACACGCTTGCCAGAGTGTCCAGAAGTGTGGACTAGCTGTTAATACCAATACCCAGAAGATCAACTTCTCCATCTCCGAACCCATTTCCAACAAAGTACTCTGGCACCTTCACAACTGGGGAATATTTTGAGTCACTAACCCATAACACTCCAGTCTCTCACATACATGGCTAACTTCCCATGGCAAGAAGTGCAGATATTTGGAAATCCCATAACGTGCACTTCGAGTAGTATAATAACCACACTGAGAGCTCCCTTTCTGGTTCACCAAAATTAAAATTGAGATGGTGTTCTCTGTGCCTTCATTCTGCCTTTGGAAGTAATCATGCTCATAATTAATTCTAAAGGGGCTTAATCTTTATGCAGAAACAGTCTGTAAAAACTGAATGAACTGATCTCCAAAAATGAGAACAAGGAAAAACATTCTCAGGTAAAATGAAAAGAGAGTACTTCTGGTTTTGATTGGTTGTTTGTTTCTGTTTTGTTTAACATAAGAAGTGAGTAATAGCATAGTTATCTAATTTGCACGCTTGTATTTACCTGTATTTTCAGGAGTTTTAATATTCAGACTTAAAATGGCCATGTTTAAAAGACCTGTCCTTATACTTGAGCCTGATTATCATTTATGCTCTGCAGCTGATGATGAGAAAACTCAGCTGTTGCTTAAAGTTCCGTGAGGGTCATGATGACCACTTTCTGGGAATGATAATATATGAATAACCTTCTTAGACTAATACTAATTAACTTTGTACAGTTTCTGCTGTAAATTATTTTCTGAACCACTTAGGATTGCTCTCAACCAATTGCATACATGGCAAAAGGTTAATTGTTTGTGAAAGACAAAGAAAAGGGCACCTCTGTGACTCCCAGCAGAAATTAAGAAAATAATGAAGCCTTTCTATGGGAATTAATTTACTTCACATGTGATGTACCAACTGCAAAACTTACACAATATTCAAATATATACTTTCAAGAGCAGTGTTTGACAGAGCATATATTTATATAAAATAATGACATGGATTTCTGCTTTGTTCAGAAGCCTGGCTAGAAAGAGATGCGATAATTTAAAGTTGTAATTTTTGAGAGGAATTATAGCATGAATGTATACAAAATACATGTATTTCCTATGCTGATCGAGGCATGCTGGGTTGTTCAAATTACCCTACAGAGAACAGGAAATTGTACTTACATACATGGCAGCCTCTATCAGACAAATAGGGTTTGCATAATTATTGTGGCGTAAAATATTTATGTGGCATATAATTACCAGAAGAGATGTGACTTGCTATTTGCAGCCAACAAATAACAAAAGGAACTGCATGGGATGCCACACTGTGATGTAGAACTTAGTTAGATCTGATTTTTAATGAAGAATTTATGGAAACTTTTTCATTTATTTTAAGGCATTCGTAATACATTGTCTCTTCTGTTACTGACTTCCTTAATGAAAAAATTTATTTACAGAGGTGTCGGGTGAAGAACTCTGAAAATAAAATAAAAATAATTTGAAAAATTGTGTAAAAAAGCTTTTGAAATTAAAGACGTAATTAGGACCTTATAAAGAAATTATTTCTTCATTCTTCACCCAAGTTACTTTTCTTCTCCTCAAGGAATAGTTGTTTCCTTCTCCCTCCTGTTACTGTTTGGGGTTACACTTCCTCTGTTTGGGTATCTAGAGTTAATTGTGTAAACAGAGCTGAGATCAATCAGATTTGATGAGTCTTATGTAAAGAGTTCACATGTGAGGAAAAACACAGGTTTTAGCAATTCGTAATTGTAGATAATTGTGGGATTTTGTTACTTGTGTGTATTTATACATACTATTCTGAAAAAAAAAAGTCTGAAACGTGTGAAACATATAGAGCAGAAAAAGAAATTTAATATGCATGGGGTAGGGAAATAAAAAGTTAGAAAATTAGCATGTGGGAAACCTGATGGTCAAAGTAAGGTAGAAGAAAAAAACCTGTGTTTTGGTGGTAAAAATCATGCTGATGATTTAATTTTGCAGAGCTGAAATGATTGGGCAGGTTAAAACCTGGTCTTTGGATAGCTTTTAAGGTGCCTTGTACATTTATCTTGTGCAGCGTAACACTACTTTGATTTCTTGTTCATCAGTGTCTAATCATGTCCTGGGTAAAATGTCAACTTCAGTGAATTCAGTGGCTATTTTCTCATTCTGTTAAAGACAGGCCAGACTTCATTCTGACATGTGTTTACTTCTTAACTAGTGCTGGTTAACCATGAGAAGGAAACATTTTATAATGGAAAACTCATCCTGCTTTCTTCCTAATTACCATTTCCAGCTGTTGCTGGTTCTCTAAATTGGCAGTCATGACCTTTCCCTGTAGGACAGGCCAGAAGTTCCTCCTCTTACCAAGAGTGGTAGAATCAGCAATAACCATGGCCTGCAGAATTTCCATTGCCTTGAAAGCTCCTTAGTAAGTGAGTAACATTTGAGAAGGTGTTGTTATCATTGTTGTGCAGATAAAGAAAATTCCATAGAAAGCAACATATTCTGTTAAAAACCAGAACCCATACAGAACTTTTAAACAGTTCCTCCATGTTGGAAAGGAAAAATGAATCATTGCTAAATTAGAGGCAGCAGAGGGAAGCTCTAAAACCAATTATTTTTACTGGAATTTGACAAGGAATCATGTCATAGCAGTTTGAAGTGACAAAGGTATCATTTTCTGGACAAAGTTTCATTTGAGAAACTGATTTAAAGTAATTCTGGAGAATCAAATGGAGAAGACCTTTAGGGTAGCACAAGTGTCTGATTTCCTAGCTGTAACCTATACAAGCACTAGTCTGAAAGAAGTTTTACACCTTTGGGTGTGCTGACATTTTTTTCTTCTTTATGAAGCTCAATAAATGAAAGTTTTAGTTCTAGGGATTCTGAAACATATTTCTGATCATATGGGAGAGTATGAATATCACCACTGAATGTTTAGAACGAACAGAAGAAACTAGGAAATATATTTTTCTCATGGAAGTGATACTTACCAACTCCCTGGAGAGGGAGGTTGGAGTCCTTTACAGTTGGGATCTGTGGAGTCATACTGTAGAGGGGACAGTGTTGAAAGGGTTGGTTTTGCTCCCATGTAAATAGAAAGGAAATTAAATTGTTATTACAGTGAATAGTTATGATTGCAGTGCACTTCTTTTGTAGTTAAAGTTGCATGCAGGAAACAAATTACTAAATAGATGGTGATTTCTTTTTACAGTTGAGACTGGCTTCAGATTTTCCCACAGCCTTCTGCTGAAGCATTCAGGTTACACAAAAACAATGAATTTGGCAAGCTGACAGTACTTGGCCTTTTTTTGGCAAATGGTTTCAGTCATACAGTTGTTCTGCCTTCTGCAGACAGGTCTGGCTCACATACCACTGTTTGAAATTTGGTGTGTAAAAAATTCTAAGCTTTAGAGTAGAATAGGAACTATGGGATGAGTATTTTGATTTTTGGCATATAAATAGACACAGTTTGGCAGTGTCTATAATTGAAATAAAGGAAGATGGCTCACATGAACACTTAGAGAGAGAAAGACCTATAGAAATCTGCAAACCTGTGTACGTAGCAATTCCTACTGTGAAGATAACTTCAGCAGAAATTGGAATGATAAAAAAGATAAATAATTACAGTATTCAACTGTTATGAGTCTAAAAGATTAAACAAATACATTACTAAGAACACCTATTTCATTTAGCTTTTTTTTTTCTTCTTGACAAATTGATGACATTAAAGCTTTCAGCACTTTGTTTCATATTTAGCTCACGAAACTCCAACTAGATCAGAAACATGAATCTAAAGATCTGCTTTCTTTTAAAATTTTAAAAATGTTCTGGCTTGAGTTGTTAGGATGCTTGGAGAAGATGATTTTTCTGCATGTATTTAGACACTATTTTGTTCTGTTTTTTTTACAATTGTTATTATTATTAAGCCATTGTTGCTTTTTTCAAAGAAAAAATTAGATTTAGAGAAGCCTGTCTCGATTTGTAGTCTTGAAGACTGTCCTTTTCTGTTTTCACAGGTTAATTTCCATTGTAAGGTTCCTTTTTAATGAGAATTATAATGCTAATGAGCCATACATTGTAATTCTCCTATAACAAAGAATAATAACTATTTCTTATCATGGCAATGTAAAGCTATTAGTCAAATAATACCATTTAAAAGAATCATAGCCCTTATTTATAAATGCACATTGAATAAAACATCAATAAAATTGTCACAAAAAAGAACAAAGAGGACAAAATAACATTCTTCATTGCATTTGATTAATCTGCTTTTAACAAAATTTGTATTTTAGACTTAGTTTGTGTTTAGACTAGAATATTTTAAGCTAGACATGTTATATTTTGTTGTATTCTGCTTTTTTAGCTATGCCAGGTTATTAGGAAAACTGCTTTATTTTTTTAAGACTTTTTGACACAAAGGAAGTGATTTTGTAAAAATACACCTACATTAAGATACATTTAAGTTTGGCTTTTGCAACTTAAAGAATACAGGGGCTCTGTTTTAATCTGTTCCTCAGTTAAAAACTCTATAAATATTTAGAGAATCTTTCTGGTTTAGGGGTTGATGAGTCACTCTACCAAACATAATTTTAAATTTCTGTTTGTTTTAGAATATACTTCACTTTATTCTTAGCAGAATTCATTCTTTTATCTGTATTTTGCTTAACAAAGAGAAGGGAGGATGTTTAGGTTTTCAGTTTAACTAGCCAGTTTACAATTATATCATTGCAATTATGAGTGCAGCTGGACCAGTGTAGTGCATTATGTTCTTATGAAGACCATAAGGCTTAGGCAGATCTGGTGGGTTGAAGGCTTACAAACAACAGTAATTTTTAAAGTGATTTATATTGGTATAGCAATGACATTTGTGTTCATGCTTGAAAATACATGCACAGCATGAGAGGCCACAGCTATCCACGCCGTGGTGTTCTGTGTCGGGCTGAAGCAATCCTGAGGCCAGAATGAGGGGAAAGGAAAGGAACGTTGTCTGTGTGCTGAGGTAAACATGTCCAATACACCACTGAGTGCTTCCAGAAGGGCTGACCCTCTGCAAGCTTCTGGGCAAGGGGTGGCCTAGGAGATGAGGGGAAGGCAAGTGGTAACAGTGACAAACTGCAACTGTTTGGCTAAAAGAGTAACTCCACTGGAAGCTTCCAGACGTAACAGAGCTGTGGATAAGGAGAAGAGCTTTCCAGTTATAACTCTGAGTGGATTTAGTTCTGTATAGAAAACCCTCAGCTCGCTCAGCCACTACTCTGCATTTGCATAAACTGTTCTTCTAGTTTCAAGCAATCAGAAAATATTTAAGGAGATATTTCTGTAGGTGTTTATACAGAAATTCAACAAAGGTTTCAATAAAGATTTATGGTCTAGTGGATCAATTTCTTTAGTCACTTTCTCTAATCTGCGATAAATGTGATATTAGAATTAAAATTAGAATTCTATCAGAATTAATTTGAGCATTAGAACACTATACTGGGAAGCATTATAAAGTTTTTTTATCAGATTGAAGAAAATGAGATAGCCAAGTTTGCACAAAACACTCATTTAAGTAATAGAGTTTGTCAGCTTCTGGAAATGTTGAAATATTTTCTTGTAAATTTTTTAGTACAGCGGTCTTTCATGTTTGGAGATTAAGTTGGATTTTACAGAGGCTGGATGAATTAGTTAACATGTGCATTGTTACAACTTGCATGTCCTGGTATTAATAAAAGTACTGTTATATGGGGGATAAGAAATCCATTGTTCTTGTAAAGAGAATAATTAATAAGGCATACACACACTATTTTACCTTTCAAGAGCAGCTAGGAGAGACTTGTTGCTTCTTGGAAGTTGTATGACATGATTTATGCATGCTTGTTTCTGAAATGCTTGGGCAATAATAAATATTATAATATATTTGTCTGTAACTTTGAATAGTCAATGCTTTCTTCATAAACAGAAATTTTATTCTAAAAGTAAAAGCACACAAAAATTCTATCAGCAGGTACTCTAAATATTTGGAACTTTTGTATGAGAAGAGTAGTTACAAATAATCTCCTTTGTGGTTAGAGGTATGGCCATAAATTGGTTTGTGGTACAGTGAAGCCTATTCATTTTCTCAAGACGTGACAAATTCTATATTCTTGGTAAATATTACATATTAAAAATCTGTAAATACTTTTACCATTGGTGGAAGTAGATGGGAACATTTCTAAACATCTGTTTTATTAGAGATATTTTATTTTTTGAAATCTGCAGATATATAATCTATATTGTTCAAAACTACTAAAGATTAAGCCTTCTCCCTAGAAATGGAAAATATGATGGGAGAAATCCCTTGTTCATGGACAGATATGTCCGAGTTTACTTACTGTTAGTATTTTCAGTATTCCTCCTGTAATACCAGGGATAGCAGAGTGTTACTGACTTTATTAGTTTCAAAACAGTGCAGTTTGCCAGTGAACATGCTGAGAAAATCACAGCTTTGATAATGAAAGCTGGAAAGACAAATGCTGCAATTTTCAAGAACACATTTATGGTTTGTATGTGGCTAGAGATTTTCACACATTACAGTTTTTGTAAGTGCTTCACATGTGCCTCTAACACGCTTTTGTTAGTATTCCGTATTCTAAGCTTAACATAAGCAGGATAATCCTAAATAGTCATGGTTGTGTCTCTACATACAAGAACATAGCTACATAGAATATTTCATATTCTGCCTATCGCTGAATATCCTGTATATAGTATATCATTCTGTACCACAGTATATTAAATTATATGCAAAGTATGATTCTTGACTTTTTTCTGTATAATCCCACGGCTCTTCTGAAACATTAAAATAGTAAGTGGCAATGTAAGTGTTATAATACTTCACAGTCCCACATCAGCTTCGTAAAATGGGTTAAAACATATTTGAATTCAGAACCATATTTGAGCATCCTAACTGCTGGGGAGTACCTCTTGCTTTCATGAGGTTTCATTTCTAATGGCAGAAATTGGTTGTCATCTAATTTTAGGCTATGCTCAAAATAAAGCTGAATGTTAGGTTTTTATTTCTGACTTGTAAAGAACAAACGATAGGAGTGAGCTTTGATCTGCAGAGTGGGATTCTTACATGTCTCCGTTCCATGATCTCTGCAATTCACAATGCATTTCTCTCACCTACGCATTTTCTTTTTAAATTTATCTGTGTTTACAGACTGTTACAAAAAAAGGAAGCAAGAACTGTTCTGACATATGCTTTGGGCCTCCGCTGCTTTGACGTGGTATGGAAACTGCTTATTTACTGCAAGACTGGGTTATTAGTTGATTGGTCACAACCAGAGAGGCCTATGGTTTCTAGAACACATCTACAGGAGAAAGTTCACAGTACTAAATAGACCTGGAAAATTCCAAAGGCCAGGGATAATAGACTATTTGTACCTGGGTAAAGAGGCTGAGAAAAAAATGGGATGTTAGCCAAAACCCATTTCTTTCTGGCTGACCAAAGGCAGGGAAAAAAAGTATTTGAAAGAGTTTCCAAAGAAGTTTGCTCCTCAGGACAGTCTATGTCTTTGCTACTTGATCATCAGTTACCACCACTACCACCATTGCTAGTTTGTTTTTGTAACTAAGGAGAGGTAGACAGTTGGCAGTGTAAGTCTGCAATGTATATAAATATATTTGATTTCTTAAAACCACTTTTAAACATGTAGTTTAGTACATTTCATATGCTATTTTTATATATTTAGATGTAAGATGCATTTATTTTTTTTGTTAGTGTACTCCATGACCACTTTTATCTGTATTATTCACTGAGATCAGTTATTACAATGAAATTGACTATGGATAAAAAAGTTTATGCTTACACAGGGCTTAAATTTAGTTGTGTTTGTTAAATAGCCATTATTTCCTGCCTCTGGAACAATAGTAAAATGGGAATTGGGTTTTGTTGTGATGTTTTTTCTATGTTTTTTTCTCCCAGTAATTAGCAATATATTCACTGACAATGTCAAATATGATTTGAAAACAAACCTGATCTTTCCAAGAATTTTTTTACTATCTCTTTTATAATTTTTCACATAAAAGCAAACAATTTACACAGGCCACTGAAGAAATATTTGGTTCACCCAAGCTAGGATTAGAATCTACTGGTGTGTGGCATTGTTTAACAAAAGAATTCGGGAACATGAGCAATTGGAAGATTTTATTTTCAGGTTCAAGATATATGAAGCAATCCTCTTTGTGCACTTTGTCTGAATCATTTTATGCTGGAGAGCACATTTTCCCTGTGTTAAAGTAGAAACTGCATATCTCAGTGGTGAGCAAAGTCTGTGCCTCAAATACAAATGAGTAAGTAAGCTGACTTCTGAGGAATGTGTCCCTGTGCTCGTAGTGAAGCTGAGTTCTTGGAGGAATACAGTCAGTCAAAGCTTATGAAGGGTAGTGTTCTAAAGCCATTTTTTCCTATTCATTTACAGTGCAGATGGTCCAACCATTTATTCTAAACAGAATGCATTGCCAGAATAGTCTAGACATGCTATGATCAAGGGACCACAAATGGAAACAATTTGGTGTTGAAAACTTTTTATCTGATTACAGGGATAATGACTTGAAAATCAACCTGGCAATTTTGCATGATTAGAAAAGTGATGTTCATGTTGATTTCTCATCATGTTTCCAAATAGAAACAGATTTCTGCCACATATTACATATAATTTTTCTCATAGATGACTCTGCATCTCGGTTTCAATCAACAGTTTCAGCTATTCCATGCATGGAGCTGTTCTGTTGTTTTGACAGGAAAAGACACATCCAAATCTTGTATTAGTCACTTTTCCACACCACTGAGTCTATATGAAGAGCTTGGAAAAATGAAACCAAAAATTAATATTTAATTTTTAAAGTTTTTGGTTTACATCAAGTCTGACATTTATGCAAAAACAGGCTTCTTAGAGAGGATCTTCATATTGAAATAAACATGTGTATTTATCTGAATGACTATCTTATTTTGAATACTTAATTTCCAAATTGTGCAAGTACATTTAAAGTTATAGGGCTACTTCTGGTACTAGACACTTTTACTGAAAGGAAATAGGTTGAGACAGTCTTATCTATTTTTATATCTTTACTTTCTTACAAAGCACTCTTAGGACACCTCATGATTCACAAAGTTTAATGTGGTGTGATGAGTTTAATGTGGTATATTATAAATAAAAGCTTCCCCAATTTTTTTGCCTTTTTTTTTTTGCTCTTCTCAATACATTTGATGAAAACATTACAGTATAGAATAGATGAGGTTTGGGGGCATCTAGTCTTGTTCTGTGAGTAAATTTTAGTCAAGGACTTGTCTCCATAACATTTTCTCCTTCTTGGTCCGAAGATGCCAAGTCAGTACAGGATTCTGTCTTCTCCCCTTTCCATAAGCTGTGTATTCAGCTAAGTTTTACTGAGCTTGTCTGTGTTTTCTGTTGAAAATAAGGATGAAAGCACAAGTGAAAATCAGTATTTGATGAAAAATCTGGCTCTTGTTACAGACACATGGTGACTTCGAAATTTATTTTCTGCCCTTTAAGTTTTAGCTTGGGCTTCAGCCTGTATCCATCTGAAATTTCAACTGCTGGGTAGAAATTACCGAAATCATTTCACATGAAATGTTTTAACACTAGAGGCAGGACACCAGCAGAATTCTTCAAAAGTTTGTGTTTGGACCAGTGTTCTTCAAAAGTCTTCACAAATTGCTTTATGAGAAGTTTTGTTGGCTTTTTGGTTTACTGGTTGTTCAGGGTATTAAAGAAAAAAGGTGATCTATTAAGAAATTTCAGAAGAATATAGCAAGGCACAAGACTGAAAAGTAAAATGATGAAATCCAACTCAGATAAATGTAAAATCATGCAAGAAACTGAAAAGTCCTATGTCCCACTCAAAATAATGGGCTCTGAACTGGCCATTGCTACACAGGAGTGAGAACTGGGGATTATGGTAGGTCCATGAATATGTCAGGCCAACATGGAAGAGTAGGGAACAAAACAAAGAACATAAAAGTGCTAGACTCTACATCCATGTTTTACCTTGGTAACTGTGGGACTGTTCTGCTCCTATTTCAAAAGCAATCTAGCAGACCTGGAAATGGTTCTGAGAGACAGGCAGGATGATCAAAATGATGGAATAGTTTCCACACAAGGAAATGTAGAGAATTTAGGAAAGGGTATGCATAGAAATTCGGAACCAGGAAATCCTCTACTCATTCTCCCTTACGCTTTGATTGTTCTCCTTAGGATAAAGCAAATGTATTTCCTATGGTGTAGATCAGTATTACCACAAGAAATTATCAGAGCTTCCTCAGGAATACTATTTCTCTCATTGTTGGATTTCATTGTTATGCACAACCTTCAAGTGTTTGAGGAAGGGTATAATTTGTTCTTGCTCTTATCTGGTTAAGACTGTGTACCTAATGGTTTTACTTCCATTCCCTGTTTCTTCTGCTTACATTTTTCCTCATTTTTTTATTTTGTTTTGTAGAAATAAGATAAAAAAATCTCACAGGAGAGAGCCTGGAACTGTTAGAGTTGGCAAACACTCCTAACGCTGCTTAAGAAGAGATAACATTGTGGAACTGAAGGATATTGGATCAGTGTACAAAACCCTCATAAATTAGGAAGAAAATTGGGTTCAATTAAATAGCATTTATCAAATAAAGATGGAGGAGAATTCAGGGGAATACAAACAATAAATTGACTCGTTCAATTTATTTTTAACTCTGAATTTTTCCTGGTACTCAATCCTCCTGCTTCTGCTTTCCTTGTGCCCATAAATTTGTTGATCACCAGTATGTAACACTGCCCATTTTGGCCACTGCCTGAACTTTTCTTTCAAATGAATCAATAACTCATGTCCTTCTCTTGTTTCAGTTATGTTCACATCCAAAGCTTGTTACTCTCATCTTCTCAATCTTTCTCTCCTGATAGAAGGAAGCTGTTCAGTTTTGTGTGTTTGTAAATCTATGATGTTCCAGCCTCTGTCTAAACACTCTTTGTTTTCTGCTTATTTTGTCTACAGTCTTGTCATAATGCTGTAGAAGCCAGGAGGACTCATTCAGTAGTTTAGTGCAGTATAGCACAAAACCATTTCATTTTACCCACTTATTTTAAACCTCATCATTTGAACATAATCAATTTCTGTATTTTGAAAACTAAATTGTTCCATGCCTGTTGTTGAAAAAAGCATTAATTGCAGGAATAATATTGGATCTGAATTACACGTGTCACCAAGAATGAGACTGCCATTTGAACATTTGTCTGCTAACTCTGGTAATTCAAAATGCATTTGATTTCCTAGATGATGACAAAGGATGTAGACAATACATAGTAATGGAAAAAATTTATCACTAAAATTAAGTTGTAAAGCACTGGGCTGATTTTTAGATAGCACTGACAGTCTTTGGGAAATTATGATTACAGCCTGATTAGTCATTCACATTTTTTAGTAGAGCTCCTTTGTCTAATCATAGTTCATCAAGGACAACAAAGATGGTGAAGGGTCTGGAGCAGATGAAGGAGCTGGGGGTATTTAACCTGGCAAAAAGGAGGCTCAGGGGAGATCTTATTGCCCTCTACGACTACCTGAAAGGAGGTTGTAGGAGGTGGGAATCAGTGTCTTATGCCAATTAACCAGAGATAGGGAGGAGGAAACGGCCGCAAGTTGTGCCAGGGGAGATCTAGACTGGATGTTAGAAAAGATCTTTCTTCACCAAAAGGATTGTCAGACTTTGGAACAGTATGCCCAGGGAAGTGGTTGAGTGATCATCCCTGGAGGGGATTGTATTTAAAATACATGTAGATGTGGTACCTAGGCCGATGGTTTAGTGTTGGTTGTTGGACTTGGCAGAGCTGGGTTAACAGCTGGATTCATTATTAGAGGCCTTTTCCAACCTAAATTATTTTGTGCTTCTGTGATTCTATCTATTTGGAGCTAGCTGGCACAATTTCGGACTCTTATGACCATCTTGCTCAGAACTAGTGGCATGAAGAAGCCAACACTTCTCTTTTTGATACAGAAAGGTCATTGCATCTTTTCCATCCAACTATAATGGAGTGCTGATCTCCTGCCTTCTGCCAATGAGAATTTCCAGATTTAGAATGTGTCAAAAGCTTTTTTTTCATTGTGCGAAAGAGTGAATTGGAAAGGAAGTGACCAGTTTATTTCTTCCACAATTATAAATCTTAAGTCTGTAAAGGTATGTTGTCCAGTTAAGGATTTTTGTACCATGACTTTTTTTTCTGGTAGTTCTAATAAAGGGCTGTGTGGATTAATTTTAAGAGTGGTGAGGCTAAAGATTAGCACAAAGCCTAAGAAATATGAACAACAGTTTGAGTGGTATTTTAACACTACAGAGATCTTGCCTAGCTAAAAATATTGCTAGCAGAATCATTTAAGGACATAAAGAATCCACTGGTTACAGTTTGACAGACTCTGATCGAAGAAATTGAGAGCTGAGTGCTATCTCGATCCAGAATGGAGAAATCTTAACTCAGTAATAACTTTTTGCTTGTGGCAAACACGGCAAGTTGTTTGAGTTTGCTAAGAAATTATTTTTAAATTCTTCACCCATTGCAAAGTGGAGCAAATAATGTTCAAGACCCACCCCGTCCTTGAAGAGTGTATTTAACTTGTATTACCTGTCTGTGTAGCCACTTAGAAAACACTGTTAGAGTGCTTTTGGTATAAAGGTGAAAGAGAACATTTCTCTGTTTCATATGTTTGCTAATCCTTATGCAAGGATAGATGCAAACCTACTTGTAGACTACTAGTAGGCATTTCAACATTTTCTTAGAATTTTATGCATATTTTTTATTAATTCCAGTCTTCCAGTTTTGTATATTTACTTCCTATATTTCTTCTTTTCATGGTCACTTATCCTTGCTTGAAAGCAAGTTCTCTTTTGCATAAGAAGTTAGTCTCTTATGTCTATGTGGGAATGACTGTCAGGCTGTTAGGCTGGGTTTTTATTAATCAGCCTTTATTTTTTTCCACCCACTACTTTTGAAAACTCTTTGAATGGTGACTAAGAAAATGGAACAACTTGTCAGTACCTTTAAATTAGACATGCAGGATTCTGCCTCTCTATTGAAAAAACCCAAAACCAAACAAAACCTAAAGCGATGGGGGTGTGTGTATACAAATCGAAAAAGGCTAAAAAGCATTCCTAGGTTCAAATTCGCAAGATTATTTCAACAGGAAAAAATTTGGTCTCTTTTTCCTTGAATTTGTTAGTGTCTTGGAAATAATTGCACAGCTTTAGACTCCCTATGTTGAATTGAGACTGAAGTGAAAAGCCATGTATTCTTTTTCCATCTTCTGAAAAATGATAATTTTACCATTGTTAGAATCAATCTTCTTTCAAAAATATAATGACATGTTTTCATCTTATCTGTCCTTAAAACATTAAATCTTTTATATGAATTGGTTGACAATTTTTGAAGGATAACCTTTTCAACATCATAAAATAAATGGAAGTGGTGAAGGATTTAGATTCAAAATGCTTTACCAGTGCACTAATAATTTGATGAGCACTGCTATCATTTTTCTAAAATGGCATTAGATTAAATCTTATTCATCCAGCAAATTCTTTTGAAGAGTCTCACCTTTAGAAGCTGATGACACAAACCAGCTTGAAAATGTGATTGTGGTATTTGAAATGCCTTGTCACTAGAGTCAATTTATTTATGATTTATGAAGAATATTTTGTATGTTTCTTTACAAGTTTTGCTACCTTAGTATTAATATTTTAAAGCTGAACTTACAAGGGCATACATAGTTACTGCTCCATAGTAAGATCTTGTTTCTGGTAACTTAGCACAGTTTTCTCCAGGCACTCATGTCAGCAGCACACAACCATGATGTGAAAGGAAATTGCCTCCAACGCCTCTAAAATTGCTTGCTTGGCTTGAATTAATCTTAATCGAATTTCTGTCTGAGATGTTTAAAAGCTTACAGAATCTCATCCTTTGAGCACAGCTTTGCTAATTTGATTCTACATTGCAAAGTGACAAGAAATTTTGAGACCTGCAGGGCTGCTGTTGCTGATAATGTTTCTATGCAGGTGGCACGAACCACACTGTTCATTAATGTGACATATCTTTATAATTCATGTCCTGAAATAATAGTAGTGAAAACAATGAACTTGCATCCATATTTAACTTTGTTGTCCCCCTGTCTAAAGTACCAAATGTACATTCAGCCTTGAGAAAGAAAAATAGTGTATTATATTTCAGATACTTAAATTGGGAAGAAAGCCGAACTAATGACTTTAAAAATGCAATGATTTTTTAAATCCAAAACCTAGAATATTACCACAGTAGAGAAAAAACAGAAGGAGCAAAGACTTAGCCAAAATTTCCTAAAGATCACTTGCTGACATCATTAGACTAAGTCTACAGCAGAGTAATTCTGGAGTTTCTAGTCCTACTGGCCACAATGTGACTGCTACCTTCAAACTTATTTGTAAATCAGAAGGATGAGTCAGATGATCACATTGTCTGAAGTAAAATGATAATTTCAATTTTACAGATCACTCTGAATGCCAGAATGTGGTGGATGGCTCTGAAGCCAGACTACAAAATAAATCTTAGAATCCTGGCTTCAGTGCAGGTTGCCTTTTGCTCACTGTGGTGGGGGTTCCAGGCTGGTCTAGCCTCTTCTCTGAAGGAAATCAAGTACCCTTGTAGAACTGTTGTCTTTTGATGCCTGTAGTAGCACTTTGGTCTAAATGACTGACTCTGCTCAGGAACAGGAGCTGAAAGACCTCTCTCTGCAAAATTCTGAGCTGTGAACCAGCTGAAGCCATGTGTATTTTTCTGCTTGTCCTCCTCAAACAGCAGCCACTGCTGCCTCCATCAAGGCAATGACAGCAGGACAGGGAGCATCATCTGGAGGACACCTAGGGGACTGGCAGGACACTTCCACTTCAGCTGCAATGAGATAAGCCATCCGTGTTCATTCAGTAGTTGTGATTCATTGCACTATCATGTGCATGATCTCAGCCTTCTACTTTAGTTATTCATTCTCCAGCTCCTGTGGTATGGACTGGGGAGTGAAAAGAGTGAATTTTGCTGCTTGTTTCTCCTCTGTGCAGATAATTAAGACATGATGAGATGTGAGAACTACTTCCAAGTTATTTTGAAGTACATAAATAAACATTTGCAACATTAAAAATTTAAATCTTATTGGCTATAATTGTAAATAGGAGAAAAATGCTTCTTTAAACCTGTTACTAACCTCTTTAAAGCTGAAATATCTGTACGCAGAAAAAAATGTAATAAACGTAAAAAATGTAAAAAAATGTAAAAAAAATGTATAAAAATCCCGTCTGGATTGCATGCTGCTGAAAAGCTCAGCCCAATTATTGGAATTCTACTGCTTTGTATACAAATTTATATATTAAGAGGCATGTATAAATAGAAATTTACATCTATAGTACTCAAGAACATGAAAAAAACCAGCCTGAGTAGTTATGAACTATTATTAAGTCAGATTTTTCTTTAATTTGCCAAAGTTGTAGAAAAGCGTTTATGTGACTTGTCTGCACCTTGCTAAACTTTTTCACAAAGATTTGCAGGCATGCTGTGCAGGGTTGATAACTCATTTTCCAAACAAGTGCTGTGTTAACCCAGCAGCACTAGCTCCCTTGTCTCTGAGAATTGCCTTTATTGCTTGCTATGATGCAGTGGCTGGTTGGGCCATGACAAACAGGCTTGCTTCCCACTGGTGTGAATGAAGGCTTTGAAGCTCCTTATGTCCCTTTAAAGCTGACAGACCTAATTTTTATTATTTTTTTTTAAAGAAGTCTGGATTTTGTAATATTTTGTGTTTAGCTCTGAGTGCTCTGTTTAGCTGTGTCTCAGCCTTTTCATAAATCTGGACTTTCTTCCAATTCTCCAAAATTCCAAAGAGCTGCTGCCAGTTTGTTTAATACAGTGGCTTCATCCATGCGATGCGTCTCCACCATTGCTCTTTCTTTGTCTTTTTTTTTCACTTTTCTGTCTTCTATTGATATTTACTATATCTTACTTCCCGAAGTTAACTGAAACTGCTGCCTGTTCACCTGATGACTAATGCATCCAATGGTCTAAAAGTACTGCCAAGAGTTGAGCAGTAAATTTCTACTGACCGCTGACCTGCTGAACTTGGCCTACAGGCTTATGGTAGTGTTGTCTTGCATTTACTATAGAATTTTATGCAGGCCAGTTGTCCACCACATTTTCTACATTTCTCAGGGCTATAATCAGCTTATTTATTTTCCCACTCTGTGTGCTAGGAGCAGGTTTATAATCTCTTTTCACTTTACAGTTTTTCTTCTTTTATGTAGTACTGGTGCTTTCACTACCTGTGTCAAAAACAGTAGGGAAGAAAACATAAAAAGCATCTGATCAGTGCTGGCTGGAATTTTTCAGATATTATAAATGGTCCTATCACCCACTGATCTAAAGCCTGCACTGATATAAGTATCAAGTGGAAGAAGTCCACATCTTCTTTCAGAAACTGCACAACTGGGAAGATTCCAGGAATCATACTGTCTCTCTTGGGAGGCAGTACAACTACGGTGTGCTCCCTGTATTAGTCATGAGTTTGTCTTTAAAATGCAGTCTATTATCTAAATAGAGAGACGTCATTTGTTCCACAAATCGCACAGTTCAGAGTAAGGTATTTGTTGTAAGAGTGCATGAAGTTGCAGAAATATTCAAAATATATTTTTCAGTCAGAAGACTGTTTTCATGCTCTCACCCCTTCAGTCCCTAGAGGGTATTTTCACACTTGATGATAGTAGTAGTAAAGTCTAAGTCTGCTGTAACTTAGAATTACGCAAAAACTTAGGTTATGACACATACTGAAGGTCACCCAGACCCACCCCAGAACAAAGCAGGACTAAATCACAAGTCAGGTTACTTTGCAAAGCCACTTATCTGGTTGAGTTTCAAATATCTCCGGTAAGTGGGAATTCTGCAACTTTTCTTGGAAACCTTACAGTGCTTAAAGATAGATAGATACATACATAATTGCCTCCTGTCCTTTCACTGTGCATCTCTGAGGGGAGCTGGTTTCATTCTTACCTGCACCTCCCCTTATGGTATTAGAAGGTAACAACTGTATTCTCCTTTAGCCTTTTCTTCTTCAGACTGTAAAACCTCAGGTCTCCAAAGCTCTCCTCACTATAGCTCTTTTGGATTCCTTCCGTCTGTTCACTCATATCAAATGTAGTCAGAAAAATGAAACAGAATCAGTCTGTATTTGCTTGATCTAGGATGATAGTTTTGCAACTCTGTTGTATTGGGGTTTTTTTCTGATTCTGAGTGTGAGGTAGAAAGCTCCAAAGTGACCCATGACCTACCTGGGGATCAAATCTAGTCTTCTGGCTACTGACTGAAGTTTTCTGACAGATGAGCTGTGAGTCTAGGTTTTGATGTCAAGTTCTAATGCCAAGTTACCCATTTGGTGGATTTTTTTTTTTTTTTTTTTTAAATTTTGCAGCAGAGATTCATCACTGAGCAACTAGGATGTCATTCTTACCTTTGGATGTCTGGGCTGCTGGGTCTCAGAACTGCAAAGTGGCAAACCTCTTATCTTCTACCCTGCTAGCTTTGGGGTAGCTAAAGTACTCTGTCTTTCTGCTTTTAGGAAAGAAAGGGACATAATTTGTTGAAAAGAAAGTAACTGTGGGACTTTCTCATAGCTGCTCCTCAAACTGTAAGCAAGTTCTTTTACTGTTGTTGGCTCAGTCTTATTTTTCAGGGTTCTGCAGTTCTGTCCTGAGGAAGATTCTGAATGATTCCCTGTCTGTAATCCAAACATGATTGTGATAGCTGTGCACCACTGATCTTCATAGGATCTAAAAGTTATGTAGGATCGAGGTACCATTGTATTAGACACAGTATATTCCTCTGAGGTTTCCTTCTCACTGTTTGTCTGAATGTTTTTCCATATTTTCATACATTTTGATTGGTATTAACTGTTTGACTGATTGGATGCCTCAGCTGTATCAGATCTTAATTTCATATAAGTGATGTATGTGAGCTCTTTTCTTCTTTGTGTTTAGTTTAGTGTCTCATAGTAGTTTCACTATGCAAAGTTTGTGCCTCAAAGGATTCACTATTTACAGGTTTATTCTTACACGCAAGCTTCCACTTTTACCCTTGCACTCAACTAAGGTACTTGGCAATTTAATTTCAGTTTTGAAACATTTTGTTTGTACTTGTTAAAATGTGATTTTTTCCCCACCCTCTCACTATCCAGTAACAGCTAAATGTATTAGTACAGACAGTGTAGAAGGAGAACAATATCCTAAAACTGAATATTTCTGCAATTTATAAGGTTGTTAAAACATGAGTTTAGAGGGAAAAGATGTTTTGCTGCCTTATTCCTCTCTATATGCATGTATATGTGTGTACACACAGGCACACAGTGTCTTATTCTTACACACACAGAGTGTCTTTTCCAAGTCCTAGAGTTAGGGGAGATTAATTGACACAGGCATCATCATAGACATCATATGCCAGTGCTACTCAGAAAATTCATTAAGTGTTAAAAGCTCTTTTTTACTTTACAGTCTACATCAATTTGATACTAATTTTTCATTATTAGACATACTCCATGTTGTCTCTTTTAGTTAAAGTACCTACTTACCTGTTTAAAACACTTTTCAGTCTTTACGTAGGAATTTTTTTCATGTACCCAGCAAGTGCCCTGTATTCACTGCTATTTTGTAAGAATGATGGGTACTTTAAAATCTGATTCTACTTTATGTTAACTCAGATGACCTGGCCCTGTCTCCCTCACTCTCGGATTCTTGTGCCTATGCTGTAGCTTGCTCACCAGAAAGTTTTCTGTTTTAATTCTTATTTATGGAATTTCTTGCAGTCTGTTTTCTTGAAATTCAAAAGACCATGATCATGAAAAGTCATAGATTGTGAATATTGAGGGGAAAAATTATATTTCATTGAAATTCATACGTCTGTGTTGTCAATCTTAATGGACCCCAGCTTAATAATGTCTAAAATTTATGTTAATAGCTGACCAGAAGAATGCATGAAGATAATCAGTTTAATGTAGATTTTGATTCTTTTGGAATAAGACAAATCGTATTTGGGATATACATAAGAAAAAATTTTAGTTGGCATTCCAATTCACTTGATTTAAGCAGAAACAAAACTGCTTTAAGAACACTTGGTAAAAATAGCTTAGGGACAATTAACTAGAAATATGAGGGGGAAACCTACTGTGCATACTGAAAGATCAGAATAAATATTTAACCTTAAAAATATGTTGTTTCTGACAGCACCAAAAATCTTTTGTGAATGACAGTGATTATTGAGGATGGATTCTGGGGGATGCTAGGATTGCCTTACTGTAGCTTTTTACAAGTCACATACTTAATGCTTCTTTACCAGAGGCAAAGATAGGCATCCCAAGAGTAACTCATCCCACCTACTTTTCAGGTGAAATGCATCTAGAGGTGCCAGTGTTACTCTGAGTAAAAAGGGAGTCCAGTGGTTAACTTCAACTGGATGCCTCCCTTCTGTACAGCTCCCTGTAAATATGCCACTGAGCCACAGCTAAAGAGATCTGCACACTTATGTGTGTAGAACCTTAAAGCTGAGAAAATGCAATTGACAATCTAATGTTAATGTTAACTGCTAGTAGAATTTCGATGAAATCTTTTACATTTGAGAGCTCTTTTTCCTTTAAGTCCTGATTGCAAATTTGCTCTTTTCAGGTTATGACCAAAAGTACTGTTGCCATAGCAGCAAGTTTCTGCTTTTGACGAAAACAAAGGGCAGTATAACATATACAAAATAAGCCTAAATATTTTGGTGGAAAGAGGGTGAAAAAATTAAAGGCCTTATAGAAAATACGTTTATAGATTTACATTGTGTCATTTGCTTTCTGCCAAATGCAATTATAATAGTATTGAGAATGTGTTTTGTACCAGAGTGGAGCAAGGACCACACAGAAAAACCTTGATTTCTTGTACAGGAGATGGTGTACAGGACAGAGCCCATTTATAATACCTGAAAAGAAGATTTAGCAGAGGTTAGAAGTGTTAAAATAAATGTTAAAATTCAGCCACTTGCTATGCTATGCCATGGCTAACTGGTGTTAGTATAGCTGTTCACCTCTACTGTGCTCTCATTTTCGTACCATCTGCCTCTTGCACTAGATGACAGAAACAGAGCCTTAAGTGAGCATTTGACAAGTATTGTGGAAAGGATATGGTGAAATGGAAGATCTGTTCTTGATCTAGAAGAAGAAATCTATTTTGAAACACCTGAGTTTTATGGGAAAAGTGAGTTTTTGAAAAAGGATAATTCCAGTGAAGGTGAAAGGTTGGAAATGGAGGGTGGAATGTGTTCTGGAAAGAAGGAGCCAGGTTGCCATACTAAACCCTTGGAAGCTGATAACACTTGAGTTTCAAGTTATAGTTAGATAGTCAGTACACCTATTACTGCATACCAGTGTTAGACTGCTATAACCTATTTTGTGCTTATTTGCTAATTTCCATGCGTTGCTTTGACCCTCAGTCTTGTAAAATTTCACTAACCAAGAACAACCCTAAAACAAATCCTTAGAATAACTTACATCCTGTCCACAAAATTCATAAGCCACTCAAAACATTTTGTTCTTTTGCACTGGTTACTGTTACCTGTTAGCTCACATGGGGATGTTGATTTGAAGCATTTACCTCAGACCTGATTTCCTCACTCATACTGCATTATCTTTTCAGGATGTGCTTACTTTGTTACTCTGTAATTATTTTTTTTCTCACCCAACGTGAAACTTAAACCAGAAAGGAAAAAGTAGATCAGAAGAAACCTATCATTAGCAAGGGGAACTGTACTAGCAAGTGCTTGTGTGTTTGCTTATTTCAATGCTCAAACTGTAACTTGGCCTATGCCCAGCTCCTACAAAATATTCAGGCACCCACATCTTAATTAGTCTCTTAAAGTTAATGAGAACAGAGCATATGCACAAATCAATCTTGATTTTGTCCCCATGCCTTGCCTTGGCAGTGTTCATGGATTATGAAGGTCAGGTTGCCTGTCAGTTGTACAGAATATTGCTGTGAGGTTCTCGATACCTTCACAATTGTGAATCTCTGGCAGAGACTAAAGACAACTGAACTTTTACTGGATCAGTGCCACTTTCTCTTCTAAGGCTGTCTTCCACAGGCTGCTTGATATTGTATGTTTGAGGCCAGCTCTTTAAAATTCTTTTTTTAATTTCATGGTCTGCATCTTACCATGGTAAAGCTTTGGCAATCATTGTTTTGTTATTAAAAGACATTTCCCAGTTTGTTTTCATAGGTCAAAAGCATTTCTTTGGGTTAAAAGTAATGAATAAGGAGACTTGTGCATATAAGGATTCTTCAGTGAGTACCATGATGATTTCATGCATGTTTAAGCTGTCTGCAAGACACAGAGATGTCACCTCAAGATACCTGTTTGGTTATTATTTGTTGATGTGTATGGATCTTCTTCTAGAAAAATGTTTATTTTAGCAAACTGCAAGCTCTTTTTAGACATCTTGATTTTCATTTTTGATAATCTCTATACTCTCAGAAATAGATTTCTGAAACTAGTATGAATTTAACCACTTCTCCCCAAATTTCCATATATTCCTGAGATGACTTTGCACAAGCTAGTGCTTCAGAAGCTCTGGCAGGATTTTGCAAATAATAAAGCTAACAACTGGTAAGGGATTTTTTACTGGAATTTTGTAAAACAAAAGGTGTCTATATTATTGCTTTTGAACAAATGTCTTATTCCAGTCACAATGAGTTCAAGGGTTGGGTGTCTTGTTTGTTTGAGTGTGTTTGTTTTTTGTTTGGCTTGAGTGGTTTTGTTTGGTTTGTCCCTTGTTACTTGATTTTTCGGATGTTGGGGGCTTTTATGGCGTGGTGCTGGATTTTGGAGGGGGAGGTTTTCACTGGTAAGAGTGACAGAAGCATTAAGGCTACCTAAACAAAACTTATCAGTACCTTACCAGGTATTCTCCCAACATTTTTGATGTTAAATCTACTTCTCAGTCATGTTCATTTTTAGCTGTAAAGAAACATACATCTTCTCATTTCCCAGCCCGTAGTTGTGAGTCACTTATGTGCAGGAACTGGGAGAAGGTGTGGATGAATGCCACAGCTAACGAGCGTTTCACAGTCTGCTTCTGCTCCTCTATCACCTTATGGTGCTTTCTTTCATAAAATGCCAATAATTCTATGATATTTTCAGACACAACAAACTTTCTATCTTGTGAAATTTATTCTGCTACTCAGCAGGAATCTTTGCAAGTTCTCTCCAGCTGAAGCCCAGATTTCAGTACATTTGTGCAGTTCTGTAAATTGCCTTCTCACCATCTTGTGGTTTAATATATTTTTCCTATACTACTGAATTAGCATTCATTTAGAAAAAAACAAGAAATTATGTAATTAAATGTGTGTAAATATAACAAAATAAAAACATCTTTGTGTTAGGAGGTTGTTTTTTCCTGAAACCTGTATGAAAAGTAGACAAATAGAAACACCAGCCCTTCCTGCAGTAATTTGCAGAGAACTGTGTGGGTAGCTGTTCTACTTATGTTTTGAAACCTATCATTTTCTCTAACAATGGCAATCAGAAGTCAAAATGACTAAGTGACACTTAAATTCAGTTCAACAAAGCACAAATATGAGGACTAAATAGCAGATAAATGGTCAATAACCTAAAATGAAAGTGGATAATGTACCATGTACCTTTCAGAAGGAACTGTAGTAATTTTTTTGAACAGCTATTAACTTTTTTCTTGTAAACTGCAAGAAATAAGACCACCAGCAAACAAACAAACAAAACAAAAAACCCCCATACTTAAATTTTTTTTTCAAAATATTATTATTCTAAGCTAAAAAATATCTGCTCTGAAATGACTTTAAATTAATTATGTGAGTTACCAAAAGCACAATAGAAACATACCAAATAAAAGCAGTATTATTAGGATACGAATGGTGTATTTCTCATTTTCTAAAATAATGGACTGTTTATCTTCTTTGCTCTAGCATAAAATCTTGTATTATTTCTGAAAACCTGAATTCTATATGGCTCTAACAACCTTGCTGTCTGTAAGGTGGAGAATATAATACCTCTCTCTTGTGATTTTCCACTTTACATTGCTGCAGAGCTTGACATTATTGGTTTCCAGTTCAGAGCCAACACCTGCAAAAGGTGCTGAATCTTGGTGAGGTTATTTCCATTCACAGGCCTCTTAAGTCAGCAATTCAGTAGACATTCAAGAGCAAAAAACATATTTAAATGTGTAACTAGTCAAATTACATCCAAGTGCCTAACTCTTAATAATTTGTGAATTGATAATACAATATTTTTAGGGAATAAGCCTGTGTCATAAAGGTGTATGTCAGTTTCTTTGACAGTAATGTTGTGTATTGGAAAGTCCTACATTTTCAGAGAAGTAAATAAGAAAAATAATCTTAAATATACCTAATTTCAATCTATACAGGAAAAAATCTATAAATGGGAAAATTGTTCGAGGGGAGGGGATACAGGAAGCTAGTGCACATTTAAATAATAAAAAGATTTTTTAAAGCACTGCATTTACCTGATGTATTTTGCAAATTGTTCCTTCTAGTGCAGACAATGCTAAACTTCTAGAAGTCTGCTTGGATCCCCAAAAGATCAGAACAATTTTCCAGCACCATGACAGATTTCTAACTTTTTTTTTTTCTTCTTTAATGAAGGAACAACTTTTCTCACTTACAATGTACAGATGATGCTGTTAGTGATGCTTTACTGAATTTTTCTGACAGAAACAGTAGCCATCTAAAGGGATGTGAACTGCATGAGCTTTCACTAGTTATTTATTTATTTATTTAAAAATATTTGACTACTCTAGAAAACCAGTTGTAGCTTGGCAGAGCAGTTGGCATCTGTTTTTTCCTGTTGTTCTATTAATGGTTGCATTAGATATTTCTGAGCTTACTGAATGTTTTCTTTCCTGTTCCACCACAATGTCAAAGTGTTTTTTGTGGTGTGTGGTTTCTTTTTTTAATAGTGCTTTCCTTCTTTAGCAGATACTCCTGTCCTTCCTTTTATTTGGCGTGGAGACAGACTGCTTGGATGAAAATCAGTTCTGATGGTGGTGCAGGAGTCTTATGTGGGTAAAAGCAATATGTAATTCATCAAATGTCCCAACTAATCTGTTTCTAGATTTTATATTCCTATCTATTTTACTCTTTCATTCAATATTACTTTTAACAACATGCTTGGATAAAAGCAATTTAATGTTATTTTTAATGCCTTAAAATGTTGTTGCGTGGTTCACTCATGCCAGCAATCTGTGTAGGTAGGTTGGGTTGCTTCAAGTGTGGTGTCTGAATGTATTTATTTCTGAGATTTTCTTTGTGCTTTGACTTTGAGTAATCACCTTAATCATACTGTGCGTTTGGTGAATGTTTTTTGGGTAGCTTTTAATAATTCATAATTTCAACATCCTCAATGAGAAGGATGTTTTAATAGAGATGTGCTTGGTATGGCAGATTTGTTGGTACTTTTTTTCTCTTCATGTTTTATTATATTCTGTACATTACTACATTTTAAAGACACTTTATATCTGTAGGATGTTAACTTGTATGGTATTTGGGGATTTATTTTTTTTTATTTTTCATTGCACAGGTACTAAATAATTATTTCCCTATGCCATAAAAAATTTAATTTCATACTTCACGCGGAATTAGGCAATGCACAATCTTGTTGCAAAATAATTTTATTTCCTAGTTAACATGTACTGTCTCCAGACACTGATTAAACAGTCAGACTAACTGGGGCAAATAAAATTTATTTATGATCGTAATAAATCTTGTAAAAGTACTCCTTTTTCTCTATTAAGTATTCTTTTATTGCAATTTATGTGATTGGCTGTGGTCTGATAGAGTATCTGTTCAGTAAATAGGAGCAGTAGGGTTGAACAAAATCTGGTCACTGGTTGGTTGGGTAGTAACTTTGAATATTTATAGTGTATTTTGGTGCATCACTTACATACTGCTTTTTGCTCTGTGAAAGACTTTTAATTTATTTTTTTTAACAGAGAAGCAACTAAGAACAAATAGTATATTCTGTGTGCTTATTTACAACCCTTGCTTCCAATGTACTTCGCAAAAGGCCATTGCTAAAATGTGTATTCACACTGTATATCTTCAGGCATGCCATTGTAATACCTGTGTTAAGAGCTGCTCTGAAAATTGTCAGATTAGATGGCAGAGCAGAAGGGTGTCTAATAGTATTCTGGACTTTTTATTGGAACTATTAAAAATTTATACTAAGCACAGAAGAGAAGGAAATGCAGAGCTTGTACAGTGAACTTGAAGAAAAATGTTGAGTAAACTACTGAAACATTCAGATGTTAGTGAATTTAACAACCTGGATCGAAACCTGTTCTCAGCCACATGTAAAGCACTCTCTACAATTTAGACTGCTTGTAAGCTTTTCTCACTTCCTCTGCATTAGAAATTAGTAGCCTTTTAACTAGATTTTAATGAATCTCAATAATCCTTTAAAGCAGATGTAATAGAAAGAACTAACTAGATATCTACCTGAAACTAGGATGTAATGTAATTACTTTAATCACAATTTATAGTACTGAAATGGCACAGAATAACTGATTAGTGCTTTGAATTGATTTTTGTTCTGCTTTTATATAACCAGCCCAGTGGCCCCATTTTAATTGATTAATACTATGTTATGGTCTTGGGCATCTTTTGAACTACCATCAGCTTTTCTTGCAAGATGCAAAGTTTCTTTCAGGCGGTCTTCTTCTTTATTGGATCTAGGGCTGTTTAAATAAACTTTCTGTGAGACCAGAATTTGATACGCTTTACCTGTTACAAATTTCTCCTGCAAGGAAAAAGAAGGTGTAGGGATTATGAAGAAAACAGAAAAATTAATGAAAAGATCAGAAATGAATGACCTTTGCTGTATGAGCCAATAAGGGTTTGGTGGGGATAAAAGTCAGGAACAGAGACCTGCAGCTGCAAGAGTTCACGTGGCCTTTATCTGGCCCCATTCCTACCCTACCCCTGTCCTTTCAGACAAGGACAGGAATCAGTTAGAAACTTGACATGGGAGAGTGGGTTGTTCTTAATGCAGTCATTAAAAGTGATTCTGGGAATCACTGGGATGCAAATCATACCATACTTGTGTATGCAGTGGGTGTGGTGTCTGTAGGAATGGCTGTAGTATGCAGCCCTTTTTATTGCTAGCAGAAAAAGCCATGTGATGTACAGTGGCAGGAAAATAGGGAATGATTACCACGAAGAGAAAAGATGTTATCACTCCTACTGTAATTTCTTTTTGTGACTTGAAGGCACATACTTGAGGTTGCAAGGTGGTTCTGCAAGCTCTCCACTCACTTTTAGAAGAGACACTTTTGAAAACTTTTTGAAAAAAAACCACTTTTGTAAGTTTTTGACACAACTTTCAAAGGCTACACATCTCTGGTTATAAAGATATTAAGACAATATAGTGATCATGAGCTGAGATGAAAAGATTTGGACCTCGTTGCAATACACTGAGTTTTTCAATACCTAGAAAAGTTCATCTGCAATATTTTAACATTAAAACCTACCTCTATAATAATTATTTCATGGACACCCTTTGGAGAGAAGCACAAAGGTAATGTACTACAGCTTTATAAATAACAGATTCTCTTTGTAGTGTCATCAATACATTCATTTATCTACTTCTCTTTTTTTTTAAAACTATGAAAAATTATTTTAAGCACTTCAGCAAAACCCCAGTATGGTTGAAGGAGCTCTGCACACTTTTTAAAAATTATGCTTCATCCACTGGATCACATCTGTCAACAGACACACTTTAAAACATTTCAAACATAACTCAAAGTTTTTTAGATGTTACAAAATTAATCTTCCCTATCTCATATGCTTGCCATATCTTATATCCCATTTGTAACTTATACCAGCGGACTTAAAAGAACTGGTATATGTGCACTTCATTACTATTAAATTTTTAATACATTCTTAATAAGATTTTTACTCTGACAGATAGTTGCTTAGTTAAATAGTACAGCAAACTTTTTGTGTAAATGGAGCTTCCTAACTGTATCTCAATGAACTAGTTTCACTTTGTTCTCTTTCAGTTACCTAAGCAGACGATACTGATACTTGTTGAGATCTGTCCTCTATCAATCCTGTTCTCAGCTGAAATACCATTTTTACTGCTGTGTTTGGGGACCCTGCTCCCGGACCAGGGTGAAAAGGGTATTATTTCATGTAGCTGTGATTTGCAGATGGAGACTGAAAAGAAAGGTGTTGAGTACAGAGGAGCTGTGGGGAGAGGAGTGGCTTGCAGCAGAGTTGCTGCAAAAATCCAGTGCCAAAGGTGTTTTTGCAGCAGGCCTTCCCTTGGGCTGTGAAGAGGTGGTGGCAGGCAGATATCTGTGGCAGTGCAGAGCAGGGATCCTCTGCTTAGGCTCACTTCCATGCCTGGGCTGTGTGGGAAGGGCAGGTAGCACTGGCTTCGTGTGGTCACCAGGTTCATTTGAGGCTGGCAGGCTGTGCCCAGCAAGCAGGAGCCTGCTGGGGACGGGAAGCCAGGCCAGGGGCAGGAGCCCTGGTGCAGTGCTCTCAGCCCACTACTGAGAGTGGTGCTGAAGTTCCTGATTTACAGCAAGGAGTTAATGACTGTGTTAATGGCCAACATTCTCTCAGTATTCATAAAAGCAGAAAATTTGCTTAGTAAGTATTGTGCAAAGAATGAATCTCAGACTGCTTCATGAATTTGTGAGCCAATACAGCAAAACAGTGTTGAGTCTACACTAATGGGTACCAGGAAATAGTCCTTACAGGCTGTGCAGTCCCCACAGGCTGTGCAGTATAGGCTTTTCAATGTTCATGGATCAAATAGAGGGAAGAGGAGGGGTTTTTGAGATTTGTCTGCAAGAATATGCTTTTGTACTGTGCTCCACCTCTGGGGATCTGACATCTTTGGACTTGGGATAGTATTAGCTTGGCATCCCAAGGGCATGGAAGGAGCCCAGAGGGAATGTACACATTTTCCATCTAGGTTAGATCCCTGCTATATTTCAGTAGATCATTCTCCTTCTTCTTAACCCTTCATGTCTGCTACTAACTATTTTAATAAGCCAGATTTTGTAGGCACGAAAGCTTTCCAGTATAAGTCAGCCACATCCTGAGTTTATTCTGAGATATATAAATATACCCACAAGATTTTCAAACTTTCTTTTTCAGCAGTTTCATAAGGGACAACTAATTTATTTCAAAAGGGATTAACTCTTTAAAAGCACCTTTTTTTTTACCCCCAGCTACCAATTAGAAGTGTGTATTTCTTCATTCTTAGCAGCCATCTTCTATATTTTAACAGTGATTACTATTATTACCTTGTAGTCCTTGCATAACTTTTTTGTGTAGACAGCATCTCACTTTCCAAACCATATACAGTCTTTCAGTGGAAACTTCTGTCAAGGGAAATACCCTGTTATTTTCCACCTCCATAACACATGTACAATGCTTATTATTCAAAAAGTGGAAGAGGGATCAGATGATTTTCCTTTCTCCAGTATAAACAACAAACTGCATTATATATATGTGAAGAATTATGGCTTTGGCCACACTTAAGCTTCATGTAATATTTTCTGTATTCATCTTCCTGATTAAAACATTTATCAGAGACCACACTTGGTAACTCTTGAAACTGTTCAGTTAGTCACTTTTTAAAGAAATAATAAGGGAGAATGTATTTTACTATAGTTTACTAGATGTTCTCTTTAAATTATCTATAACATGACAGTTACAATTTTCTTTTAGATGCAGTAGACTGTGTTTAGCAATGACCTTTAAATGTTCTCATCATAGTACATTTTAGTCACTGCTTCTAATCCTGCAGAAAAAAAAGTGAGCAAAAAATGTCTAGCTAAAAATACACCTAATAATATTATAAATAACATAAATTATAACTTTGGCCTTTTTCAAAGCTCTTAACCTGTCGAGCCGTAAGCTGCAAGTGGTATTACTATGCAGAAACTCCAGCTTTTGCCAAAACCTTTGAGAAAAATGAAGGAAATAGCTGATATTAATGCCTCTCAAAATTTAGGAGAACTTGCGCAGAATATGCTGCTTCCAAAAGGCATCAGCTCTTTATTTTTGTCAGAGAAGAGCAGTAAGGAATAAATTGTTCCCTTTTTGTTCCTATTTTTATAGTGTTTTCTGAAATACAGTAATAGACTAGAGAGGCATACTCTTAAATGTTGTTCTTGATCCTGGTAAGAACATTCCAGCTCATTTTATTAGAATTAATTTGACCATTACTATGAGTAGCTAATATTCTTCATACTTTTCAGTTGACAGGCTTCCACTTTGGCTCTCCATTCCACTTTAAAGTGCAGCTTCATCAATTCAAGTGTCATCTTGACAACAGAGGGGGTCAGATTCTGCTGGTTCAAAACAACTTGACACAACATCACTTCTGACTTAGCTTATGTATGAAAAGAAAAATATTTCAAGTCCCCTTTTTTGCATTCGGATCTGTGTGAATGATTCTTGTTAGATTATCAGTCCAGTGCTGTCTTGCAGACAGTAATCCAGAAATAATAACTGAGAAAGAAATCTCAGTGAATATCGGTGAACAGCATGAGTGGTGATCATTGTTTAACAACTAAATTAAAATTCTCTGTTTTCTGTTTTACAGAAATCCATGCTTGTGCAGTTTGACTTTGACAATATGGTAATAAAAGAAATAGGTTAAATGATCTAAGTTTTGTTGAAAGACAACTGTGAATCAAGAATAATCCTCTGTTGGATATTCTCTCTGGTATGCAACCTTGTTTTTAAAAATAATTCCGAGCTGAAAGTCAGGAAATTGAGTAGGAGGGGATTAGAAGAGGGCCACATGTATCTTTTGATGTCTTACAAATTGGACTGTGTGACCTAATTGGATGAAAAATTAAGTTACCTATTAGTAGAAACAGATTTACATGACTGATACTGCTCCTAGTGAAGTAAATAATGAGGCTCCATTCATTTCAGTTTAATAAGGAAGGTTTGGTCTCATACTTGATATTCAGTAAGATTTTATTTGCAAATTGTGGTTAAATTCTGTCTTGATATGGCTCCTCTGAACTTTTGCAACTAAATTATTGCCTGTCTCGAGGAGGCTGGAAAAGAAAGAGTCTTCAGTCAAGGTCCCAGCTGGGTGCTATAAATGTAGCTCTCTCCTGCACTGGGGCAAGATGCCCTCAGTGTCTATAACTCCCCATGACTTCAGGAAGAGATAACAAATGCTTCTTTTATTGCTAACTCCTAGGATAGTATGCAGTTGGTGTTTGTTCATGTCTGTTTCCTCTTCCTTTAGGTCCCTCCCCGAAAATTCAGAGCATTTCCCTTCTTTCATCCTGTGCACATGTTTTTTTATCCTGTTGTAGCAAACAGCATAAGTAGAATGTCCTATATCCTTTTGTAGGTACAGTTTGATGGCACGAGGGTGCATATAATTTGGAGAGGAACCATGTTTTCAATGGTTACAACACAATGTGAAATCAGCAACAAAGTCTGCTCTGATGTCAGCTCGAAACAAAGAGTGTTTGGAGTATATTTGGATCTTGTTATTCCTTCTCATCCTCTTGTCATTAGGATATGAACAGATACTGCCTATTCTCAAAGTGGAAAACTGCAGCCATTCTCCAGGTGATCAAACTACCATTTATTTTAAATAATAATAAAAAAATTGTCGATTGGAAGCATGTAACACATGACCTAAAATTAAAGGGCTGAGTGATGTAAAATTTCATATTTCAAACTGCAGACTGAATTCAGGCTAGGAATGAATGGCACAACTGCCTTTAACATGAATGGGATTTTTTTTTTTCCTGTATTTGTGGGCTGGAACTTAGCCCTCAGGTTCACATGATCTGCTGTTTCTCGATTGGAACTAGTTCTCAGTCTCTAGTTATCCACCAATTATGGCAAACTAATTTCCTCTAATGACAACTCTCAAATCGTCCTTCACAAGTTTTTAGTGTAATTTCTTTTTTGGCCTTGGGCTTTCAGAACCATACACCAAACTGACTGTAAATTAGCTCTAGAGTAAAGAACAAAATATTACACAGAAATGTGACCCTGTAATAATTAACAAGGTGCCCCAGAGGGTTCCATGTATTATGATACTCTTTTCTCTTCAGACACATTAGTGGCCCTTGTGATTCCTTGTAGATTCCAGTGTTGCTTTTATGCAGATGACTTTGCAATCTGCATTAGTGGGCCATCTGTCACAGACCTTCCAGTTGAAGTAAAATGCATTTTGAACCTTGTACAATTGATTGCCTAAAAAATGGATTTTAACAAGTTGTTTCTACTTCACCTTGACTTTAAATTCTGAAATATTTCTTCCAAAATATGTGATTTGCATGTATTTTTTTTTTTAAAGGGTTTAGGGATTTTGGCTTATTTGTTTTTATGGACGTAATTTTTTAGCTTTTAATGCATTTATTTAATTTATCAATTACTATTGAATAAGACATTATTATTTCTGTACATTATGAAGAGATTATGTTCTTGTGAAAGACGTTTAGGGTTAATTTCCTGTTTTTCATCGCCACACATTCATTTCAGTGATCATGTACACAGTGCAACTTTTGTCATTTTACTTAAGATTCAAACAATGTGCCACATTTCTGTTTGATTTATTTTGTTTTTTACCTTTGTGATTTCCACAAGGACTCATGAATAGACTGAACTGATTACACTGATATAAGGATTTTACCTGTGTTAGTTTCCATTTGCTCCTAGACTCATCTGTAGAAGCATGCATGTTTGCATGTAAGACTGCAAGTTTCTGATATATGGTCCTAATTGTAATTTATTTAACTAGTAACTTACTGGTATTCAGTCATCTGCATTTGACTTACCATTTTTATAAAGTCCTACATGTTCCACAATGGACATAAAACACCTGGATATATTTTTTAAACTACTGTCATTTTTTGGTTTTGAGTTTGAGGTTTTTTCCCCCTGCTTATTTTTACATCCTAACTTTGGAGGTTGTCATTTAAATGAATGCATGAAGGTCTCCTCAGGGTTTTCATCTTGTTTAAATAAAATGAATTAAATTGATTTAGTGTTCCTATAACAATTTCTTAAAACTACTCAGGCTGTTGAGGGACATGTCATCACTGGACTTTATTATGAATTACAAAGGAAAAAAAAAAGGGAACTGCTCAGCAGGTTGCTTTGACATTAATTCAACCATTGTATAATATGCACAAAATACTCCCTTTGTGGCAAAATTTTTGATTCTGTTTAATTACATATTTTTATAGTGCTTCAGAAAATAAAGCAAGTAAGCAAGGTAATTTTTAGTTTCTTTATATAGTTCTTAGTTTCAAATCAAGAGTCTCCATTAAGTAGTTATAAAAAGCTTTATTATAGTAAAAGAAACCCCAACTGTGGTATTTCTTAGTCCATCAGGAGAAGTAACATGGCTTTCTTATGTCCAAATGTTAAGCCATCTAGAAACTAGGAATGCTGGCTCTGCCTATGACATGGGAGATGGCATGCTGGAAATCCATGGTTTTGAAAATTCTTTGGAGCCAGCGTTGAAAACTAGTTGAACATTGTGGTGATGGCAAATTAAAAGGGCTAATGTGACTTAAGGCCTAGAAGCAGAATGATATCAAAAGGCAGTGTAAAGATGGATACTACCTTTATATGAGCAGGACAATAGAGTTCTTGGAGCACTAGGACCCTTTTTGGAATTCATACTTTGAGAAAAATGTTATAATATTAGAATATTTTATGTCATAATACTAGAAAGGTTCAAAGAAGACCCACAAATGTGGTGATAAGTTTGGAAATGAAGGACTTTGAAGCTCTGTCTGGAATCAGTTCAAGAAAACACTCCTGTCTCTGTGATGCAAAGGAACAAAATATCTGATTGCAATTAAATACTGCTAAATTGAAATAAAATTACTGCTAAATAGGTATAAACTATTGATTGTTTTTATAACAAAAAAATTTTCTCTGGAAAATTCCTAAGGAATGAGACATTCTTTGAGATGCAATTTTTTTTTTAACTTTTAACTATGTTATTGTATTGAAATTATCTAAAAGGTTTTCCTAGAGTAACTTTTAAAAAAGGCTCTAATTTAGACTAAATACAACATAAAATGCCTTTCTCCAGTATATTCTTGATGGCATCACCCTGATTTATTACTACAGTCTTTATCACAGCAACCATTCTTTGATAATGTACGGAAGTGGAACAATAAATCTCCAGTATAACATCTGAAAAAGGGATACATTCTATGAATTTAATTTAGCAGTGTGTGAAGGTTTGTGTGTGTTGTGGTGGTCTTAGGAATTTAGAATTCTGGAGTCAGTGGAAAGACACAGACATTTTCAGAGGACAAATCAGGTTATGGATGGCCAGGTTACACAGGAACGGTGTCTCTCACAGCAGCCCTTGGGGATCCTGGGTGATGAGCCTCATGACTGAATTTGAATTGCAACCCTAAAGCTCAGAACCCTCGCCTCAGAAGTATTTAGGTAACAAAATCTCATTAACATATTTTCCTTTGGATTCAACATCTAAATAATGTTAAGGATCTCAGCCTAAAGATCCAAGGTTACAGGAGGGCAAAATTGTGAATCGCCACATTGATGGTCTCCCCCTATCAGGTGGTACTTGCTCACACCCCAGTGTGCCCCCCACCAATTCTTTTTAACAACATGAGGAAGAATGTAAATTACTTACTGGTTATGAACTATTTCTGAGAAAGTACTGATACCAAGATATTTTATGGATCATAGAACCCAGCCAGAAATATAAGATCTGCCAAAGTAATGCTGTAGCAAGTGCAGTTCCTTGTTTCAGTGTAGGCAAATAAGTGAAAGAAGTGATACTGTATTACATTGCATTAATGAGACTATTATATCTATGTCCTCTGCTTTAAAACAGATACTGAGAAATTGGAAAACATTCCTGCAGGAGCCACAACAAGGATTTAAGGTCAGAAAACCTGCCAGGGAAGGAAAGACAAGGAGCTCTATTTAGTTATTTTATTTTTAAAATCCCTACAAAACCCTGAGAAGTAATTTAATGTATTTATTGATATTCCCATGGAGAGAAAATTTCTGATGGCAAAGAGTTCTTTTATCTATCTGATAAAGATATAAGAATCTGAAGGTAGAAATATTCAGATTTTACCTGGGAACTTTGGGAAAGCAAAACAGTGGGTACATTTTCACTCCAAGTATTTAAATCTGGAGAAGTGTTTTTATGTTTTATTTTGGGGTTTGTTTGTTTTTAAAAAAGGAAGTGTTAAAAGTTACAGGATTGATTATGGGCATGTTTACGTGAAACTATGTTACATGACGCAGGTGTCAGGTGATGACAGATGACAATAATCCTCCTTTCTTACCTTCCTCAAATATCATCTCAGTAATTTGCAAGTGAATACACTGTTAAGATGCAGAAATTGTGGGTTTCTCCTTTCTTTTAGAGTGCTGCTGTCTTATGGATTTATTAGCATGAAAAAAGCTAAAATTCACCAAGGGTGAAATCCACTCGTGGCAGAAAGCCAGAAGAGAATGTGCTCCAGTTATATTTTGCTTGAGACCTGCTATGACATGGCTTTATTGAAAAAACTGTGGGACTAGAATTCTTGAAGAATTATTCTCCAATGATTTCTGGTATGCTGTGCTGATACCACCATTATATCAAAACATCTCAGAAAATCAATTAATTTACAATCTGTAGTGCTCACGAGGAACTATTATTTTCCCAGATAGAGCTGAGTGAGATTAAAAAGTTTTCCCAAGGTCATGCACAAAGTTACTACTGAGGTAGTCTCTAACTAGAGCCAAAAGAAAATCAAATATTTATTCTGTTAATTTAAGCTTTTCTTTCTGGAATATATAACCAAAGCAATTGAGAATTCTTATGAAAATTTATTACAAATTTGTATGTGGATAAAAACATTATGGTTTGTTAAAGTATTTTTCCTCAAGCTAGTTTTTGAAATTGTTTTGTACATAAAAAAACCCTAAACAAATGAGAAATCCTATTCAAAAAATGGTTGATGTTTTGCAGTTACAGAAGAAATGTTTGGTTTGGGTTTTTTTTTTTTTCAGTAAACTGAGTTTGTGCAAAATCATCAAATCTGCAGATATTCCTGTTAAAAAGAAAATAGCATTTTTCTTCAACGTTTTTTTTTAAACTCTTCCAATGAAGCAGTTCTATTTACTGATCTTTATGTTTCACAGTCCAGTTCCTTCACTGAAAGTTCATTCTTATTTTTTTAGGGCTCACTAAGAGATACATGGTTGTAAAATAAATAAAAGGTATATGATTTGAAAAGGGAGACTTGGCAAACTTTGATTCACAGTTCATTTTATAGCCATTGTAACTATTCAATTTTTCTTTTTACAATGTAAATTCTAAAAACATTGTAGTTGTAATGATAGAAAATGCTTCTTTGGTATAGAAGTAGTTTTGCAATTAATTTTTAATTCAGATTAGCAAAAATACATTCTGTATTATGGAACAATAGGATCTTGATACACTTAGGTAAAGTAGAGGTTTATTAGGTTGTGATTAGGGTGCTTTTAGGTTGCCATTTTCCTATCAGTGCAAGAGGTTTCCATTCAACTACATCCTCAGGCATATTTTGTTTATCTTAAGAGAGCTACATATATGCCATGGAATTATTTCAGTCCAGCCCTCTGGGGTTTTATAACTTCTTTTGGCAGAAAAATCTAACAATGTTTAGATGATGACAAGGGACAGTTGGACTGTCAGATCCTTTAAGAGTTCTGACAATATCAATCATAAGATTAATTGGATTTCTAAGACAAATTCTAGAAGATGGAAAAGAAAATAATGCAATGTAATTCTTTGCATCTCCTTGTGCTAATTTTTTTTTTTTTTTTTGTAATTGAAGTGTAATTCTATGACAAACTAGGCACAGACTAATAAGCAGACCTGGTAAAGATTTGCCCTATTTTGACTCAGTTCTGAAAGACTGAAAAGAGGAAATTTTGATTTTGGTTGAGAACATCTCTTATAAAAATCATTCACAGCCCAGTTAAAGATGTCTACAGACTTTGCAGGTTTTTCTTGTTCTCTTCTTTTTTTTCCGCCCTGCCAGTTCACAGTTACTGGTACAAATCAAATATGTCTGGCAATCACATCTGGAATTTGGAATGCATTTACATTATGTAGTGGAAAATAGTTATATTCTAATTTCATATATAATGATGGATTTCTATGAAGCATCAGTAAACTCTGGAATATCAAAATAATAATAAGTCCCAGGAAAAGTGATTTATAAATATCTGCTGTTTTTACATCTGTCTGTATACATGCTTTTTATAAAGAACTTAATTACATACTCACCTTGAAAGCTGATGTATTTTTAGACTTTTTTTGCAACTTTGCTGCTTTGATTTGCAGTAGATTTAGATTTCTTTTTGTTGCTCTGCATCTGCACTTAAGTAGAGATTGAGTGTGAAGGTAGTCATGGATAGGGAGGTTTTTCATACATTTTGAATTGCTTTTCTACAACAAAATGTTGTCTGGCAAAGTTCCAGAAAATACAACAGTAGTTGACAAGGAGACTGAGAATCTTCTCATTTTTTAATACATGCACGCTTCTGTCTACCTGAATTTCATCATTATTCTCAGAAATAAAGCTGAAGCTCCTGTTCCCTTTCTGCTGCAATCACAAGGAAGGAGGGGAGAGTCTTTTTGATTTCAGCCCAAAGTAACGCAGAACTGAAGGGAAGCTGCAACCTAAATTAAACTTTGGCCTGTGAAATAAACCTTTGAATTCTAAAGCAATAGGTGACTGAAATAATTAGTAGAAAAATGGATATTTCCATGGTTTATCATTCAATGCCAGTATATGTGGTATGGGCTTTCCACTGCATAATTTGCATAGTAGAAATATTCAAATCCACTTAACTGGATGAAGGTTACTCTTTGTCTCACAAAAATGTTTTGATGTTCAAGGAAGAAAAAGAATACAAAAATAGACACCTAAAAATTCATAGGACCATGAAGGCGGAAAAAACCCCCCAAAAAACAAAAGGTGCTGAGGCAACTGTCCACCCTCTATCACTTCTAAGAATTGCAGATTCAAAGGACAAGAGGTAACAATTGCAAACTACAAGGGAAATTCTGGTTGAATATAAGAAAAAAAATCACAATGTTTAAGATCTGGTGTGTTGCCAAGAGAGCCTGTGAAAACACCATCCTTGGAGATATTTAAAATTTACTAGGTGAATGTTCAACCATATACATTATGTGATTATTTATTCTCTGCTTTTAATCACCCTCTACTACCCTTTGGTCAGCTGCCAGATAATTCAACAGAATAAGTACTAGCAGTAGTAACTAATGAAAACTTCTTTATTTTCTTGAAATAATTCCATGGAACTTACTGGTGCAGATAGCTAATTTTCTAAATTACAGTAAAAACAAATGCTTGAAATAGAAAGCTTAGAAAATAAATTGTCAGGAAAGGTTGCTTTTCACATAAAAGTGAATTAAGAGGGATATAACTTCATACTCAAATACAGCATATTGTAATTAGTTTACTCTATCTTTCTCAAGGGAAAGAAGGTAAAGCACTAAAGTAGTATTTCAGATAGAATTCTTTATGATGAACATAGTTATTCAGCTGCTGACATACAATGACCAATATTTTTGCAAAAGCCTAGCCTGCATGCCTGATGTTATTAAACAATGTTATGTTGCTTATTAACATTAACTTACTCATTCAGTGCATTGGAGTATTGGTCTGTCTTTTTAGGAAATTGCAGTGGTTTACTATTAATCATGTTGAATAAAATCGTAACTCTGAGATTTCACTGCATACCTTTCTTAACCCCTACAGACTTAGTGAGTAAAATAGTCTGATGGAATACTCACAGTAGACTTTCACCTGGTTTTCAGTGCACCGACCTACACACTTGCCTAGGACTTCTATATATACCAATGTCATGGGCTCCAGATGTCCAATAATAATATCAAATCTGTAGGAATATTACTCAATTAATATTTGTAAAAATATTTTAGGAGAGTTTTTAAAAACAGTTAAGTTTTTTAATTCTTCCGTTTCACCCACATTCTTCTGTAGTTAAAAGGAACTTGATAAAGCTAGTCAGAATAGAAAATATAATTATACCAAAACAGCAATTCTTCTAGATTACTGTAATTTTAAACCAGACCAGTTTCCTAATTTGACTGACTGGTCTCTAGACTCTCTTGCATGATAGAGTATATCTAGACAGTTTATCTTATTTTGGTGAATGGGATAACCTGTGGGAACAATTAGTTGTACAACACAGCTGTAAGGAAGTGTTTTCTTACTTGATATTCAGAAAATATTCAAAGCACTGTGTCGAGAGTAGATGGAAAGTTAAGGCAGAAAGCTTGACAAGGCTTATATAATGCTTAAATTGAATATTAAACAGTGAGGAAGAACTGGAAGAATCAGAAAATTTTTGCCCTATTTCCAAATATATTTCTTTACTCCCTTTAAACTTCCAATTTTAAATTTTAGCATTCCACACATTCCTATATACTGCTACAAGGCCTTGAAAATGAAGGATGCTAAACAAATTTAAGGGATTTTTAAAATTTTACCAGTTTAGATAAAACTTACATACTCTTCTATTTCAGTTGTAAAGGATGAATCAGACTACACTGGTGTGGTAGAAAATACTCTAATTTTTAGAAATAATTGTTCAAAACCACATCTATTTCTTAAGTAAAACTCAGCAATATTACAGGAAAAATGGTTTTATATCCCATGTTCTTTCTTCAACCAAATACTAGCTCGGCATTCCTGGTTTTATTTACACTACATTCTAAATGATGGGGCATTTCCTTCAAGAATTACAGAAAATTTATGTGTTAAAAAAAGTTTTAAAAACTTTTTAGCCATACTCTTAGAATAGTAAACATACAAAAATTCAAACAGATTGTAAATTGTGATTAAATCTAAGACTTGCAAATCACATATTCTACCAGTGTATCTTTTTGGTGTTAAGGATAATAGCGGAAATAATACAGATCGTGTGATGAGATATTTATTGAAATTAATCATTTTAATTATTCATAATATTTTAATGCTTGAATTAAATTAATTAATTGTATCTACCATACTTTGATGTGGGAAACTATGTGCAACTGATAAATGATTATATTATAATTATGTAGAAATAGATTTCTGATGTTTTAAATATCAAGTTCTCAGCCTATTTCTCCAAGTCCCCTACAATAATTTGCTGATATTCATAGCTTTGTGGATACTGTAACTAAAAAAAAAATCAACTAAACTTTTTAACTTTGTACTTCTGTAACTGAGGTTCCAGAACATATCTGAGAGCCTTATTGCTAAAATTTTAAGTTTAATTTTGAGAAGGGTGGACTTCATAACTTTGTTCTTTTCACCTTTTCATTCTTAGCCTGTTTTAGTATGCCCATCATTGCGTTGTGAGGGTTCAGTGTTGGTTTTACAAATAAAGGTTTTTAAGATGTTATCAGTTCAGAGTGCATTTCTCCTTGAAGAAAAGTTGAGCCAGATTCTGACTTCAGAAGAATAAGCTTATTACAGCCAACTTCATTATGTTTGGTCCCCTCTAATTTGCTATTCTTGGTGCGTCGTGGGATAGATAGCAACATACCATGTAAAATTGCAGTTGTCTTCACAGCAATGCCGGAACCTGACTGATGTTTTCCCTTTAAAGATACATTTTTAGGAATCCAATCCAACAACCACAAATATCAGACACCAAGAAATTTCCACCAAACCCAGCAAGTGCTGCAGCACTGTTAAATAAGAGGTGGTTCATGTAACAAAATACAGAATTTAAACAAAGAATTTACTATATAAAATGCAACCTTAAATGAGTCCCATAACTACCAAAAAATTTCAGAAGTCTCTTTAGCAGTCATTGGAGCTAATGCAATTCTTGAACTGTTGTTCATGGAATCACAGAATGGGTGAGGTTAGAAGGGCCCACTTTGGGTGATCTAGTCCAACCTCCCTGCTCAAGCAGGGTGGTCCTAGGGCACATTCCACAGGATCTCATCCAGGCAGTTCTGGAATATGTTCCTCATGTAATCAATAGATTCTTACCTTCTTCTGTAAAGCATGTTCTTGCTGTGTGTTTGAGCTGACATAAAGTTTCATCATCAGAAAGAGAGAGAGGAAAAGGATTATTATTAAATCCCAAGAGGGTCCTTTCTCCTGCTTTTTTCCCCTTCAATTGTGTTATTTTGGGTTTATATATCTGTGACCCAAGAAATCAAATACTTAGCTGTGCTTACTATGCAGAGGGAAATTCTCAACATCGTGTTGATATGAATTTTCTGATTGTACTTCGGAAGATGTTTAGCAGTTCTAAGTAAGAATAAATCTCATGCATATTCTATGGTTCTCAAAACAGAATTTTGATGTATAGCTTAAGTAAAGATCAAGTGATATTTGTTGCATGTAAGATTTATTTTGCAGAAGTCAATCATAAATTTCTGTTTGAAGAAAAATTACTTAAAAATGTAAATGGAGTAAGTTTAGAAGAAAGTGTCAGAAGCCATTCCTCATTTAAAGATTGAATGGGATTCTTTAATTTTGTAAGTGCACCATGCTTTATTAAACACAGTTAAATCCTGTTACCATAGCAATCCTTTCTCCACAGAATAAAACTCCTGTGCTTTCCTGTTGTATTCCTTTATTTAGAACTAGTTTCCTCCATTCTGATGCATTTCAGTTTGTACAAACACTAAAAGGAAAAAGTATTTAGTAAACAAATTCTCAGGTTACTGTTCTTGATGACATAATGACACAGCACAGCAGTTTGCCTTCATGTTTTCTTTGGGAATGAAGGGATGGAAATATGAGACTGTTTTCTGTTTGTTTTTTTCCTTGCAAAGTAAAAATCCGTTTAAGAAATTAAGGATAAGAACTCAAGATTAAAATACCTGGAGGTAATGCAGATTGTAAAAAATCCCTATGCTTTAATATGATATATGGAAAGATGTCTGGGCAAAGTTCTGAGCTTCAATTGACTTTGGTCACCCCCAAATTACAGATATCTTGTAGATGCACATTGAAATGCTGCCTTTTAATATTTTTAAAATAGGTAATATAAAAGAAAGCAACTTGACTAGCTTTAGTCAATCTGATATTGCACCCACCACAAGATCACAACAGTCCTTATCTAAGTTTTCTATATGCAAGCCTACATATGCATACGTTTAAGTATAAGCATATGTCAAAAAGTGTGCTTGTCCTCATTTTTTCACTGTTTTTGTATGACACTAGCATACCACCTTATTATTTTCTAATAAAAATTCTATGTTTTTTTCTTTCTACATATAAGGAAACCGAGCAGAATTATAGTTAAAAGACTTTTGTATCTTGCAACAAATCTGTGTATGTTAATGGGTTACTCCTATGGTGTAATTAACACTGAGTGCTGCATTATGAAATGTCTTCTGGTTGAAAAGGGCTTACTTGTCTCTGAGGAGTAGCATGGCTTTTATGTGGGTAGGTTTTGTACTTGGTTGTTTCTTTGTTAAATATAAGACAGAAACAATAGGCTATTTTTTCCTCCTGAAATTAATTTATTTTAGCCTCACTAGCCGTACCATGGAAATTTTTTGTGTGCTATTGAAGATGTACTGCCTCCTCAACACCTGCTGGTCTAAATTACTTGGAGACACTGGGAGTATACTTCCTTTCACAGGTATTTCTAGCAACTAATTGCCTGTGAAAATTCATTTGGTTATTTTCAACCTGAAATGACAGGAAGTGTTAGGAGAGCAGTAGGTGAGGTATATTCCCAGCTCACACACCTCTAATTTTTAATTCTGTTGATTGAGTTTTAGCATATAGACTATATTGCTTCTCCACTGACTACTGTATCAATAATTAAATAATTCAGATTTTATTTCTATATGAAATTAATTCTATGCTCTTTTGTATGTAATACTTATGGAATGGTATAGCAGGAAAAATTATTCAAGTAAATTGGAAGGAATAGCATGTGCTATTCTGGACTTCCCTCATTATCCCTTTGTACAATCAAAATCATAGTCTCAGTTGTCAGAGTTCAATAGAACTGTTACTTTCCTGCCCTCCCCCCCTCAAAGCCCTGTAGGATTCAAATATTTTGTGACCATATGTTCCATGTCTTCAGATTTCACCCAACAACTGTTTAAAAATTAGCTTGTTAGCCAAGGATCCAAGCAAAGAAAAGCCTCAAAATTGGACTAGTTTTGCCACTCATGATTCAAATTTTTCCCAATACAGCATTTAAAAGAAACATTTGATTTAGTAGAAGTTGAGGACGAGGACTGTGAAATCACTGGTATTCTCTGTTGTGTAGAAACCACGCTTGGTTCCATGTTTTATAAATTTATCCTACAAGATTTTGCACATCTTTAGCATTTATTTGTCCATGAATATACAGATATGCATAAATTGTCTGTTTTCTGCTAAATATTCTTTCCCAATATCATCTGTGAGTTAAACCAGGCATTTTTAAATGATAGCGTCATTTAACTATTACAGCAAAGACTTATTTTTGTATGGTGTACCTTCTGTCTATATTTTCATTCCAAAGGTGTGTTGACTGCCAGAGTTCCATTGCAAATTACCTACCTGCTATTCATAGTGCAGTGCTTAAGTAGCTTTTGTTGTTGTACTGGATCAAAATTTTGGAGGAAGGACTTCTGCTATAAAAATAGAGGCTTTCACTCTTAAAAGAGTAATCTGTAGGCAATTGTTACTACTTTGTCATCCCTTTTTCACACAGTAATTTTGGCTAAACTCTACAGTCTGTTCATCTATTGAAGAAGACTAGTTAGTCATGTTCACAATTTTAAATTAATATAAAAATTTTTTCCAAAATGAATTGTTCATTTGGTCTACATATATTTTCTTCATAACAGAGTGTATAATAAGTGCTACATCCAGGTGTCTGGTTAACATTGAAACTGTTGGTTTCAGCAGCCCTTCACTGCAAATACAGACACCCATTACAGCTCACCTGCTTGTTTATGTAAGTTTGGGGCACATCATCTCTTTTCCCACTACTTGCTGTGGGAGCCTACCCAGCATTAAAGGGCCGGGAAGCAGCTGTGGTATGCTCCAGGCAATTTTCCTGGAATGGTTGGCAGGTGAGATCTATTGGTCTTTTCTGATCTAGGTTCTTATAGAAGCTCTTGTTATTCTTCATATCCCTTTCCAAGCCCTGTTACATCTTTGCCTTATCTTTCTTAATGCCATCCCTACACATCCAAACCATACCCCAGTACTCTTCCCTGCTTCCACTGGCTGTGCACTTCTTTCTTATTCCTCACTTTGAGGAACAGGTCCATGCTCATCCAGAATTTCTGTATTCAGAGAGAAAAAACAGTGAAGAAAGCAGAGCAGTGAGAAAGTCATTGTGTCATTGCCCTGTTTGTTCTGGATTCCAAGCAGATTATGAGTCAGTCAAGGTCAGCAATTTAGTTCTTAAGAACAAAGATTTTGTGATGATCCTGACTGAAGTCTCAAGACCATACCATCCAGTTCATTAATAACCATTCCCACTTAGATACTTCCCTCCTTTTTCCCTTTCTTAGATAAGTTTGTTTGTGAATTTCACTTGAAATATTTTCTGTGTCTTTCCCTTTGTATTGCAAAATACATATATAATTAACAATATCTCCAATTTTATATTTTTCTCTCTTTTCTTTTTACCTTATCTAGCTCTTTATGTACATTGCCTGAAAATGGATTTTTGTAAGCTTTTCAGCACTCAAAGGTCTCTTATTATCTGTCAGTTAATGTCTCTGATTTCTCTATTGATCTGCTATCTTTTTTGTCTGCCTTTCGTTTTTAAACTATCTCAAAGAATATCTATCCCTTTCTTTTACTGGTTAGACAACAATGAGAAAATTGTTCTCCAGAATAAGCACAATTGATGCCATTTTTTGCTTGTAATTGCTTATTTGATCTGTCAGTCATCCCACCAATTTCAAACACAGAAATAAAAGTTGGACTAGAGAAAAATAGAATGAGGGTGAGTACTCTTTAGCCTTCTACACAAGGCTATAAATACAAAGAGATTTCTGACTGTAACTTCTGTCGTATCTTTGAATAATGAACTTTAAACACAATGGTTTTATGCATGATTTAGCAACTAAACAAAAAAAGGCAGATTTGGTATATTAAAATGTTTAAAAGGCAAAAATATCATTTTATGCAAAGAAAGAACAAGTCTATAAGGAAAAAGTTAGAGGTATTTTAAAGGAGGGAAATATGTAGAAGGAAAATAGAAAATCCTGGTTCCTCAAATTAAGCAGATATCCTATTATGGACATTTCCTTGGTCATTTTTCTGAAACAATTCCATGTTTTGCACTTAATTAAGTGCAGGTATAGTTTTCATATGGCTTTCCATTTTCTGTAGATTATAAACTGACTGGGGCTGCAATAACAGTAACAGAAACAGCTGTGTTAGAGCTCCAATTCTGAAGGAAAAACAACTGTACATCAAAAAATAACAAGTCTGAAGACAATTGGCTCCACATATTTGAGCACGTACAGAAAAACTCTTCCAATTCAGGTGTGACTACACACCAACAAGTGTCAGTCAAAGAAGATGGGTAACATTTAAAGAGATAGAGGACAAAGGAAATAATTGTATTTTAAGTATCTGGTGCAATCATAACATGCACACCACGTTATGCACAACATGACACTATGTAACACTTAGCATTCTTGTTCCCAATTTTCTTCTCTGTCATTTTGCTACTCTTTGTCATACCTAAAATTACACTGTATGTTCCTTGGAGGCAAATCCTCTGTCTTTATTTTGCAAACTGCCGACAGTCTTTAGGTGCTGTGTAATAATGAGATGTATCTCGTTAGCTTGCAGATGTATTTTGATACAAGTAACAGAATGTGATTAGGTTGCTAATAAATTTAGTCAAAATTAGGGTTTTATTCCCCATTATTTCCTGCTACCTTCTCCTCTTTCTGTTTAAACCTGTGTGCACTTTTATGCAAATACTCCTTTGTTAGACCTCAATCCTGCATATTTGTTAAAACAGGATAGTTTCAGGGTATAACTGGACAGAATCTATTTCTTTTTTGTATTTCAGTGTGGCTTGTGCTTAAAAGGAAACACAGGTGCTCAGTATCTCAAAGGATGTTCTCAGAAATTCAGCCTTTTTATGCTTAACTCAGGCAAAACTTAGGATGAAATCAGAGTGGCTACAGCCTGTAAGTCCATGAATATCTGCTGTTTCTAAAGTATCAGATCTCAGCTGATGGCTCAGTGGGAATTTACTTTGTGGTAATGTGGTACAGGATTTCTTCATCTCTCATTGGCTTCAATGACAATTCAATGACTTCAAGCCTGGATTCATTAGCTCAGTGGATGATGGTGGGTAGCAGTAGAAATTTAAGTGCCCAAATCACTGAGTATCTGAATATTAAGACTGAATAATAGTAGGTGTTATACCTGCCTAACAGTGGGATGTCCTCAAAAGGGGCAGTTGTGGTTTCTCTTCCCCTTCCTCTCAATTTAGTGATCTCACGGAAAACAAGTGGTTTTGGGGCCTTTGTAGTATTTTTTTTTTAATATTGAAATTACAGAGTAACTTCATATGTGATCACAAATTGAATAGACTGGATCCGAATATTAAATGAAGGATGGAAAAAGTGGGAACTAGTTGATAGCATCCTGTTCTTAGGTGTTCTTCAATATATTTTGAAACTGCACCCAGTGATCGAAGAGATCTCACAAAGTTCTGATTTTTTATTTACTTAACAGCACATGGGAGGACTACTTTAGATAGAATTATCAGCGTGATGATGTTCTGACAGTTTTGTCAAATCACTGTTTGGCATTAGATTGGTTCACACACCTGGAAATTTCCTTTGCTGGTTTTTCCATACAGATTTTGGGTAATTCTAGATTTTCAAAAATTTGAAATAAATAAGCTTCAGTCTTGAGCCTTTTTGTAATCAATTTGCTCTCCTCTACAGATGGCACGCTTTCTTCCTAGAAGCGTTGGTCTTTAAAAAGTAAATTTACTTGTTTGTGTGACAAAAGAGTTAGTGCACTTCCTTCCTTTATATTCAGATATATCCCAATACCAGTGGAATATATTATACTACAATAAATGGAGAATATACTGTTTGGTGGCCTAATTAACACAAATTGCATTCTGCAGTACACCAACTCTTTTGTACAACTGTATTATCTGCATCTTCCACTTTGAAAATGGTTATACAGATAAATTAAATCCAAAGTCAGAAGGAATGATTATTATTGATACTCATTGGACTCAGTGACTTCAAGCCTGGATTCATTGGCGTATTTAATTCAGACATGCAAAGTTATTTGTCACTCTGTTAGTCACCAAAATTCCCTTGGTAACCATCAGAGCAAAAGAGGAGCTGCCAGAAGGTTCAGTGCTTCCATCTTAAATACCCAATGAGGAATCATAGACAACAAGCTCAGTCAACCTGTTTCAAGATGACTAAATTTAGGTGAAAAAAATGCCCTTCCTTTGTTAATCTATGTTTGTTTAAAAAAAGAAAAAAAAAAGTCTTGAAGATTGATTTCAATGGAACAAGAGGTGTGTCCAGTGAGCTAGATCATTGAACTGGGTTTTAAAATTTGTTTTAATTAGATATTAACTGATTCTCACTATCTGACTGTAGAACTCTGTAGTTAGTAGAAGTTTATCATTAGGAACTTCATCAAAGAGTTTCTAAAAATATAAATCAGTAATGTCATCTGCTGTTAAAATTTGTAAGTTCCACTATAATATCCACAAAGCTAGTTGGGTAGAATTTTCCCTATGCTGTACTATGCTAGTTATCCCTTATTAAATTATTGCTATCCCTTAGAGGCATGCTTGAAATACCTCCTACCTACTTATTTTTTCAATGTTATTTCTCATTGCTAATTACCTGGAAAGATGTAGATGACATCTGACCCAAATTTTTAAGAGTAAAAAGGTGTTTTCCAATCTTTAAAAAGAAACTTGTGCTTTTCTTCTGATTAACATGAGATTTTATGTTCTGTATGATGAGACAGCCTCAAAACAAGATTCTGTCTTCTCAGACTCTTCATGGTTCAAACTGGAAGGCAAAGAAAAATAAAAGGAGCAAAGAATCAATTTTAAAAGTCATCTCTGCTTGCCATTTTGCCTACAGTTTATCCAGGGTCTGAAACAGCCCTCACAACTTAGAATAGTTTACAAGACAGTTTGCATGGTTGTGAATTTCTGAAGTGTGGTATAATCTGCTTTGCACTTCTCAGACCAAGTTCACCCAGTGATGTTCCTCACGTGCCAAACAAGTCAGCAGGTACTTGTAAGTCCAGTACTCAGACAGAAACATACTCTTCCTCCAGTTATTCCTGTAAGCACAATTTCTTTTCTGTTTGCAAAGAGGTTAGAGGGTGTGATGAGACTTGGCTCCAAGAATATGTGGCAAAAGTAGATTTTTGCTCCATAAATGAAAGCCTCTATATCCAGAGCTGCAGTTCAAACACTTCTTTGTCAGAAGATGAGGAGTTCATGATTCTCCATCCCTGTATCCAGGCAAATCATAGAACTTTTGGTTTGGAAGGGACCTTAAAGATCATCTAGTTCCAATGCCCCTGCTGTGGGCAGGGACAGCTTCCACTACACCAGGTTGCTCAAAGCCCCATCCAACCTGGCCTGGAACACTTCCAGAGGTGGGGCATCCACAGCTGCTCTGGGCAACCCGTGCCAGTGCCTCACCATCCTCACAGCATAAAATTTCTTCCTGATATCTAAGTTAAATCTCCCTCTCTTAGTTTAGAGCCGTTTCCCCTTGCCCTATGGGTACATGCCCTCATAAACAGTTTTTCTCCAGCTCTTTTGTAGGTCCCCTTAAGGTACTGGAAGGTGGTGCAAGGTCTCCCTGCAGCCTTCTCTTTTCCAGGCTGAACAGCCCCAGCTCTCTTAGGCTGTTTTCACAGGACAGGGCTCCAGCCCTCTGATCATCTTTGTGGCCTCCTTTGGGCTCACTGGGAAGAGAACCGGCAGTATGAGAATGACAACTTTCTATTTCAGTAGCTTCTTATGTCTAGTACTTTGCCTTCAGAGTTCTGCAGACAATCACTAAGTGCTCTAGGCGATGTTGATCAAGAAAGTTATGTAGAAATTGACCAGAACTCATAGTTCAAATCTTGCAAGTCTTAAATGGCTTGGTGTAGAGTGCCAGGGAATAGTGTTTTGTTGTTTTAGAAATTATGCATTTTTTCAGTGAAAAGAGATCAGTGGTGTCTAAGTACACTTCAAAGATCTGCTGGATGATTAAGGACAAGAGATTGAAGTGAGAACTTTACAAGTGTATAATGTTGCTCTGTGCCATTATTAATGACAGTCTTTGAAAAACAGTCTTTAAGTAATACTTCATATTTGTAAAAAATTTAAAAAATAATTATGTCGCTACTTTAAAATGATAAAATTTATAAATGAATGCAATACCAACTATGGTAATAAAAATACTTATTTTATTCTCAATATTTTTTAAAAATACTACTTTTTATAAAGTATTTTCAATTTATTCACTCATTTGAGAACAGATTTCTTCATTTGAAATTTTTAATTACCTACAATTTCTGTTTTTATCCTTGTTCTGGATGTTTTATTCCATGGTTGACCAAAACACTCAGAAAAATACACCACTTTATCAAAAAAGGGGACTTTCTATTTTCATGAAGGGGATGAAACTACTTTCTCTGATCTTCACTGGAGAGATTTACAGAGAATATTCCTGAAGAAATTGTATTTCTATAATCTGATTTGAACAGAAGTTACCTCAGCAACATTCTATTTTTCTTTCACTATCACTCAGTTTAGATCACCCATATAGGGTTTTATAGGTGGCATTATGGGGGTTTGGAGGTCAGTCATTATCACTAAAAAGACTCTAAAACTCTGTCAGGTTATTTTGCCAATACCTGCATTGCTCAGCATCCCTTGTAAATTGTGGGCTGGCCAGGGGACAGGGATCCTGCAATGGGAAGAAGCTAAAGCAACACCTGGTTGAGAGGCCCAGTGCTTACATATCCTTCTTACTCCCATCAGTCTTATCAGCGTTGTATTGGCATTCCAAAATTGTGGTCACCCAAATGTTGAATCATGAGATAATAGAAACTAACCCAAGATCAGAAAGGACAAACACATTCAGTGTTTTGAGCTGAGCCATCTGGCCGCAGAGCTGTAACTGATTTATTGGAAAACTCATTTTTGCCTGGGTAGGACCAAAGGCTGGTTGCAGGCCATGTAAACACCATATTGTTTAATTTATGACATGGCAGCTTATTAGCTTTTGGCAGATTTAGTAAGGTCTCTAAGTAAATAAATAAATACCTCTGATTAGTCAAGGAATTGAAAAGAGAAAGAAGAACATTACAGACTGCACTGAGTTTTCCTTTATTCATTTCCAGGCACCATTTACTTCAAGGAAGGAGAGAAGTGAATTTTTTGAGAAGAATTTAAAAAGTGACAGGATGTAAGCCTCAAACAATAAAGAGAGGTTACTTGGGGAAATGCCTAAGGTAGCCATTTTTTCCAGCTCAGTGAGAGATTTCTTCATACACATTGTTTTGAAGTTTGCTGTTAAAAAGAAATCAGTTTAATATTTATTTACATAGTCACATTTAGTGGTAGAAGTACTAATGACTGGAGCTACCTTATTGTTACTTTAATACGTATTGCAATAATTATATGAGTTGATATGTCCTAAACAAATGTATATCCTCTTCTGAGAAAAAATCCAAATGATACAAGTTAAATATATTAACACAGCTTTTTACACATAGGTAACTCATGCTGTATCATTTATTTCAGTGAGTTACAAATGACCTCGTAACTTATGAGTGATTGAGCAAAACAGAACTGGAAGTGACTTAGGAAAAATTTTCTGCAGAAATAAATAGCCTATACAGAGTCAGTCTGCTCTACCAGTTCTCTTTATGGAACACCACTTTTCATTGATGGACTGTAACATTTTTTATTAAGTGCTGAAGCATCATTGGTGCTTTGGTTGAAGGGTGGTATTGCCAGTGGTTTCAAAATAAGTAATAAGCAGGCATGTGAAGGTGAATGAAGGGTCATATTGTATTTTTTTATCCTTTCTCCTGAAACTATTACTACTAACACAAGCAAAGATAGACAAGTTTGAAGAGAAAACAAATGGTTTGTAATTTTTTGCAAGTGTATTATCAAACAGCACAGAGATCCTGTTTCCCAAAATTTTCAGACAGCCCTCTATCAAATACAGAGGAAGTGGTAGACCCAGAGAAGAAGTTCATAATGAGTTTAGAAGAGTTTTTTCATCCTATTGGCTGTAGAATTTGCAAGGAAATGTAATAAAATTCCAGGTTCATTGCAGAGAGCCGAATTGTCGTTGTGTAATCTCCCACTCCTACTTCTGGTCTTTTATTAATACCAAGGAGTTTCCAAATGAGGAGTTCACTCTGTCTTTACACAAGATAAATGAAGATAGCTCACTTGAAATATGGATCATCCTCTAAAGGAACTTTTCTTTGTATCTTGTTTATATAGGAACTATGGACAATTGAGTTTCCGAGTCTCAAGAGATGCGACAGAAGTGCAGCTCAAACTGGACTTCAGTACAATGCTCTGTGAAAATTGCTACTGCAAACTATGCACAAGGGGTGAGTGAACATGGGTGGAGAGGTTAGCTTTGCTTTAACCAGTTCAAGAATTGGGGGCATGGATTGCTAAAAACAGAAGGGTTAAGAAAAAAGGGATTATTTATTAAAGCTGGAGAAAGTTGACTTATAGATAGAGAGGCATGACAAAAATGAACTTGTTCTGCATGGTCTCCCAAAGAAGTGACTTAATGATGATCTAGAAGTACCAAAAAAAAAAAAAAAAAAAAAAAAGACAAAAAAAAAAAGCTAAATGTCAGAAGATTATTTAAGCTAGCTAGCAGAAAAAAAAATTAAAACTTCTGGCTGGAAGCTGAAACCAAACAAATTCAAATGAGAAATAAAGCACAATTTCACTGCAGCAGTAGTATTTAACCTTCAGAGCAAAAAGCCAAGGGCAGTGTGACTCTTCATCTCTCTGCCTTCAAATCAAGAGTAGATATTTTTCTGTAAGATGTTAAACATAAACTACTAAGCCGAGTAGAATTGAAAATGAAATCTAATGGCCTATGACATACAGGGTCAGAATAGATGATCTAATGGATCCTTCCTGTCTTGAGCTATATGAAAAAGTTAATGGGGCTGAACTGTTTTACAGAGATGAAGAATCCGTCTTTCATGTCCATTACTCAGCACATTTTGTCCTATTTTTTTCAACTGGTTTGCATAAGTAGATTGTAGAAATGGTTTTCCTTTGAAGACCTTATTCCATTTATTACTGTACTGAAACACAGATGGCTATCTCCTCACATTGAATTTATTTTTCAAGAATATTTCAATTTTCTGAAAGTATTAGTACCATCCTCATCACTATCTAATGCCAAACAAATATGCTCCTCAGTAGGGTCTTTGCTCTCAACATGTTTTTGTGTCTCTAATTAATTCAGATCTAATCATTCACTACATCTTCATTCCCATATTTCTCCTTCTCTGCATCTCTGAGGTTTTTGGTAATTAGAGGGTTGGAATTATGAATTCACATAGTCTTTTGGGGTTTTTTTACCTTCTTTTTCTTGCCTCATCTTTAAGCAGAATTTTATTCTCACCTCTCTTCTTGCCCTAGAGGTCTCTACAACATCCCTAGTGCTGTCCTTATTATTTTTTCTGTCTAGTAGCTTAATCCCAGATTGATTCATTATATTATGCTTATTCTCCAGTCATTTCTCTGAGGCTCACTATAGCAATTTTTCAGATCTGATTTTTCTCTTGATTCACACAGCTCTACTTTCCCCTCAGTCTCTTTCATGTTTTTGTCTTCCAGAAAGTCTGGAAGCCTTGTGTTTAGAATTAATATACTTTCTTGGGAATAAATCATGTTTCTCATGTAAGTACTACACTGCCATGCATTTGATTACCAGATGTTCATATTCTGAATATCATATTTCTGTAATGGCATCTTCAGAAACAGTATCCTGGTTACACGCTGGATGTAGAGGCACCCACGAATATTTCATAACTCTGCTCATGGAAGATTATACTAAAATGTCTTTTATAGATTAGTTACATGGTGAATCAGCTGTCCCATTGTTAAGGAAGTCCTTTCTAAATATTATGGTTGGTTCTATTAGTTCTGACCCTCAAGTCTTAATGCTACAGCTTAAGTAATTACGCAGTCTTTTTCTTTGTGTGATAGTGTGTCTAAAAAAGGGGGACTTGTTGTGACTGTTCTGGTCAAGAACTGAACTTTATGAAGTACAGTGGGAATTCTAGTTATGAGTAGATGAATTTTCCTTGAGTAACAGAACTAATGAGTCCTTTTAATTCAGTATCATAACTTTAATAGCAGGCAGTGTCAGAAGTTTGGTTGGAGAGTGAAACAGTTTTTCAAAAGGGAATTTTTTTTAAAACGTGAAGCACTGACTTACTTTTCAACATGAAGCTTATCTACTATTTATAAATTAATGTTTCTCTTTTTGATTTTTGGGTCATTTTCTAACTTCTCCTAATGCCTTTTAGAAAAAGGATATTTCATTAATTGTATTCATCTTTGAAGTTTATATAGAATGTATGAACTGACATACATATCTCAAGCCCAAGTATATTAAAATTATTTCCTGTCTCCAAGAGTTTAGCAGGTATACCACTCCCCCAAAATCTGTTTATTCTATATGACATGAGGAATTTTTTACTGATTTTTTACTGATTTTTCCTTACTGAAAACTCAATTATTTAAAATTGTAGCAGATTTAATTCTACTTATACTCTTCTCTACAGCTGAATAATTTCAAAGCCTTGGTTCTCTGAGGTTTTAGGTTATATGTACTTTTAACATTTCTATCAATTGGCAAACTTACTTGTAAATGTGTATTAGGGATGAAAAATTTAGTAGCTAAGGCTTTCAAATAGTAAAACCTTTAACAGCATGGCAGCTTGGCTCTGGGGTAGAATTTGGACCAGCAGACTGAGAGAAATAACATTTCTAAGAAATTATTTGTTCTGGTCCTTCTTTTAGAATGTTTGGAATTGAAGCAAATTTTACCTTGTAAACTGACTGTCGAGTAGAAAATAAACTGTAGATAAAGTTTGGGTGTGAGCTGGACCATTGTGGTTTCCTTTTAATGGCTAACACTTCATTAGTATCTTGCTTGTTATCAGTTAAATCGCTAACACTAGAACCTGGGGGGGAAGAAGACATCATTTTCCTGCCTCTAATATTGAAACTGCTTTCACTGTGAAGGATTTTAGATAGTGGGCTGCTTTTAATTTTTATTAAAATGTCTACCGGTTTTGACATTTTAACCAAAATAAGGTCGTATACTAAAATTCTGGGGGAAATAGGTCTTGGTGGAAATGTTTTTGTGGAAATAGAAATAAATGTTGAATTAAAAATTACAATGTTAAGGAAAACTGTATACCTCTCAGAAAACACTGGAAACATGGACAGTTTTAATTAATTTAATTTGGGAGGGTGAGGGGGTAGTATTAGAGTGAAAACCCTGAAAATCCTTACATGTGTAGCGGCCATAGAGACAGAAAAAAGTTACAAACCTTCAAAGTTCACCTAGACAAACATACTTGTTGGATGATGCAATCTAAGCTTATCTTCTTTCTCAGTCTTTTTGATACCACTGTAAATCTGAGAGGCTCAGGTATGCATGATACTCCAGTTGTTAAACACCATTTGCTTGGAAAGCAATGTGAGAAATGTACTAATTCCGTTGCTAAGAAATAACACCAAAACCTGAAATCCTATATAAGGTGCTTATTCTCCAGTCATTTGTGTATGTAACTGTAAACATAAAGCAATGGGGAAATTATGCAGTGAAATATATGCTTAAAAGGAAACCCCACTGAACATTTACTAATAATTCTTAACATTTGTTTCATTTTCTTAGTTATATTGGCTATCAAGCTGATATTTTTATAGAATTGTATGTCACAACCACAGGATCTTACTTCTTTTTGGTAACATTTTTCTTCTAGCTATCTCTTGGCTTTTTTCCCCAGGTGCACTACTTTACATTTATCTACACAAAATTTTTTCCACTGTAGGAGTTTGCAGTCAACTCATTCTTCCACAAATCAGGGTAGTTCATGACTGTGAAGGCTCAATATTTGAAGCATGTGCTAGAAAAGTTTGCTTAGGAGTACAATTGTCTGGGAGAGTAGTAGAGTTCAGAGGCAGCCACTTTCTGCAGTAGGTTTTCCATCTCTGCCAATGGGCAGTCATACAGATTTTATATTTACTTTGGAGCAGTAACACTTGAAATGGAGTAAGTACCACGGGAATGCAGATGCAGAGCCTAAGATTCTGCATTTTTTTCCTTTTTTTATTTAAAAAAACATACATGAAAAGTACTATTTTCAGCATTTCCTTTTCATTCATAGCAATTCTTCACCAGGATAATAAATACCAAATTATTTACTTCAGAGGATTGAGAGGATTACTTAGTTAATGTTTAAAAAGCACTTTGAAGATAAAAAGCACTATTGAACTGCTTAAGACTTACTGAATAGTTAATTATCTAAAGGTCCCATTCTCCCCCCTACAGGTTATTTCTACATAGGGGAGAGTAAACTCTGAGCTCCATATCATGACTTTCAAAGACAGGCGTTTTAAATCCTATTGGTTTCAAAATTTGGGTTTTTTTTCCAGTGGCCTGAATCTGATTCCTTTGAAGTCAATGGCAAAAGTCCAACACTGAAAAAAAGTCCACTAGAGCATAATGTAGCTGTTCAGAATAAACAAGTTGAAACTATGGTTAGAGCCCCTATCCATATTTACTTTTTGTCTTAGTGTGTATATATATGTATGTATAGATACACATATACACTCACATGTGCATAGGTAGGTATATGGACACACAGTGGATTGTGGACAAGTGAGATATGTTTTTTAATTTGGCATTTTAAGCATGTGGGACTAATTTCTTCATGAAGAGAAATTTTTAGAGGGACACACTGACCTTGCTGTGAACTTCCATGGGCAAAATGGATCTCATTGCAAGATCTGAACACAAAAGATGTATTCTTTTATAACAGGGGTAGGACAATATTAAGAAGTCTCCACAGGTGCCTGTTCTCTGGACCACTCACAGCTGACACAGATACCTCATACAAAGAAATGGAGATGAAGGAAACAGTTTTTGAACTCAACATTTGGAGTCAGCCCTTGTCCGTGACAGACTCATTGAAGGTAATTACTAGTCATTTTTCCTTCAGTATCTTAGCTATTAAAACTACCATAAGCAATCAGTGTAAGGTAAGTGTTACTCTCTGCTGAGGACAGGAATCTCCCTTTGAACTAGGTAGTCTGGAAAAAACTATTGCACACAAATCAGGTCTTGGCTGTAGAAGACATCGGTCCCCCAAATACCAGTGCATATATTTAATTTTGCAAATATTAAATACCTCTTGATTCTGATATGACTGATGAGGACTTAGATGTTAAGTATTTCTTAATACTTGCATAATTACAGCCTAGACTTATCAATATATGCCATTTGAGAAAAAGTTGCAAGAGTTATATATTTAACTGAAGTTCATAATTGATTCCTCCCTAAGACAAAGAACAGTATGTCAACCTGAACTCATTTAAGTTTGACCTTTTAATGTGCTACAGCAGCATACTATCTTATGATTTTAGCTGTGTTGGCTCTTAAATCAGGGTCTAGATGTAAAAGGTCGTACTGAATTCTTGAGCTGAATTTTTAACAAGGACAACTCTTAAGTTTTTTGTGATTAATACCAAGAACATGTAGGGATCATTAGAGGAAAGAGTAAAAGAGTGAGGAGAAATTTGATTAGCAAATTGCTTTCTGTATCCCCTATTCTGTTTGCAAACATACTCTAATTGGATGACATGAAGCACAGCTAAAGAAGTTATGGATAAAACACAATACTATGAAAAAAAATAGAGTTGATCTTGATAGTAAGAGTGTAAATCTTCAGTTAAAAAGAGAATGTTTGGCCCATGTGTGTTAGACATTTCCAAAGGGCAGAGGTAGTTATAAGTTTATGACTTTCTGCTTCTAAAATATTTCTCTCCCACAGGATCTCATGAAATATGTGTATGTTTACAGGAAATTGTGGAAATAGTGAGTCATCTTTTCAATAATTAACACAGGATAATTTCTTGAAAAACAAGATCAGCAGGGTTTTTTTATCCTGATTACAAAGAATTTTGGTTAGCTACTTTTGGATATGCTCAAAACAAGGAGAATTTTCAAAGTAGTATCTAAGTGACATTTGCTCTTTGGCAATACACCTTTACCACTCGTTGCTCCAGTTCTCTAAACCGTAGCTGTGTATCTGTCAATAGAATCTTTTAAAACTTCATTTTCTGACTGATGTTCTATTTTCCAAATACTTTTGTATGTAAATGTCGCAAGATGCTCCTAACACATGGAAATAGCTCAGGTTTCTCCAGTTCAGTAGGGTATGGTGTTTTTCATAAATATGATTGGAGCAATTGAAGGCAAGTGTTGGTCAATGGCTTCTAAAAAGTGATCGAAACCTAAATTGTCCGTTTTATCCTTAAACACTGCAAAAAGGAATGGAATGATGTCACACTAAATATTATGACTTTGCTGAGTTCAGTGTAAGTAGACAGAGTAACAAATAGGCTGTGTCAGAAAAAATTCACACACATGCACACTACTAACCAACCCTAGTAACCAGCTCAGTGAGTAGCACGGTGAAGTCCAGGGTTGTGTGACACTCTGTCTGATCAGTCTCTGTGCCAAGCCCTTGGGCAGAGGCTCAGCACCGATTCGTGAGCAGTTCCACCTCAGGCACTCTGCTTCCACACTTGGCTGTCCACGCAGTAACATCCTCCTCAACCCTAGCCTCTAGTACCAAGAGTCTTTATAGGCAAATATTGATGCAATCAGCTCTCAACATCCCCTTCCATCAGTTTCAGGTCCCATTCTCTGTCAGTTTTGATCCATGGTCCACACCAAGGCTCAGATCCTCTTTGTGCGTCAGATGTGGCTCATTATTCTCAGGCCTTGTTTGCAGTGTCCTCTTGACCATGGCTCATTATAGTGAGTCATTCAGGCCTTGGTTAAGGCAAAGCCATGATGTTGCCATGTGAAAGGAAGGACATTTTCTATAGCCCTCTACTCAAAGTAAGCATTTATCCCTCTCAGATGGTAGTTTGTGAAACTCTGGGATGGTTTTCTTCTTCATGTTTCTGCATACTAAATGTAAGAGCTGCCTGTGGATGGTCTAGTCCATGATGTAAATTACAAGACCTATTTGGGTTCCTCCAGTTCACATCTGAAACCAGAGCTCCAGGGGGAACAGGAATAACGTATGAACAATATAGAGGGGGTGTAATTTTTCCTTGGCTGCATCTCCTGTTGCAGGAACTGCAAGAAGAAGGGGTATAGAGTCACCAGAACACATAAAATGGAACCCCAGGATATTGTTATAATGATGTAGAAATATAATGAACTCTTTCAAGTATTTCTTATAGGCAGCCCTGTAGAACCTAACATTATTTTCATAATGAAGAAAATTCAGGAGCTTTATTGCTAAAAAATAGAGCAAGTTCTTGCAAACAGGACATGATGTCCAGTGTAATGAGTATGCTAAATGAATAGCCACAGGATACAGAAATTGTTCTACAAGTCTTCTCCATTAATCTTTTAAGAAAATGAGAATCTGCTACAACATTGGAATTTTGTTTTGGTACTTTCTAATTTAAAGCTTATTGTAGTCTTCATTTCATTTGGAGCCTGCAAATAGTAGCTAATGAAATTTGACCTCACAGAGAGAGAGTAAAATAAATAATATCAGTACTCATCAATTAAAAAAGCAAAACCTATCAGCACACATTTTAAATGTATGTAAAGAATACATTTCTGAACTGCAGAAGTATTTTAAATTCATGCAGTGACCTGTATGACCTTTTTATCAACATACCCCATATGAATAATGCAGCCATCCCAAACCCATGCCATTAAAAATTGTAATAGTTGTCTGACATGCACAAGCAATGTTACACCAGGGATCTATTTGGCCCAGAGCATTCCATTAAAAGTGAGTTTCAAATGTATATGTTAAAATGAAACATCAGCTATAATGAAAAAGGAAGCAGAACAGAGTGGGCTTTGGGTATTAGCGTGCATTTTCTTTTAGAAAAAATTTTGCCATGCTTGTACCATACCTAATGCCATTCTGTATTTGAAATAAAATCAATCCAAGTTTTATTTTGCTTTTAAAATTCTCCTATGAAATATATAAGGCAATCAATGTGCTGTGCTCTAGAGAGATGGTGGTATTATTGCAGTTGCTATTGCTATTTAATATTTAGTTTTCAATAAAGCGTTGACTATAGTCTATTGTATTAGCTACCATACAAGTACTGAGGAAAATGTGGTCCCCAATCTAAAGTTCAGCATTTCTGTTTGAATTATGAAGCTTAGGTAAGATTAGAAAAAGACAGGTAAAACACAATAGAGTGGACTGGTTATTATTTGTTCCTCATATATTATCCTGAACATTCAGAGACTGATCAGTCCACCATCTTCACATTCTTTGTATCAGCTCATGTAGCAGGATACTAAACCTTAGGATACCTAAGAAATCATCCTGTTGCAATTAGTGGGTTTTTTTAAAGTGATTCTAAACACCTTTGACACTACACAGTAGAGTACTGGACATTACACAGCTTTGAAGGATTTTCTTCCTAACACTGCAGAGTTCAGCCCTTCCCTTTAGCAGTGAGGAATTCAGTCATGGTGAGAAGAAAACTAAAAAAGTGTTTCTGGGTTTTCTACCAAGCACACAATCTATCTCCACAGATATCCTTGACATGAGAAGTGTATTCCAAAGTGTATCAGAGGTAAAGCAACAGTGGATCAATGACAGGAGAAGGTCATTTAAGACTTTAAAAATCCTGAACACACTCTGGGTTGACCGAAGACTGCAGGTGAAAGTTCTTTTAGTGTATTTATGTAACTTTAGTGGGGCTACTAGTGAGGAAAGTGGTTTTCCCTGATGCCAGAAGCACATGAAAATGTTAAAGCTTCTGTGAAAGTACTGGGAGGTAGACTTATTCCCAAAAGACAATACATGTAGCCTTTGGATTCCTACATCTATAAAGCCATTGTAGATAAAATGTACACTGGCATTCCTGAATCTCAAATATTATCGATAAATTTATTCCAGAAAATGAATACCTGTATTTATGCACTGCTCCCCACTGTAAGGTGTTTTTTTAATAGGAAGCAGCCAATGCTTCAAAACTTGCCAGCTTTTTGGACATTTGTGTTAGAGTTGATGTCTTTGTACATGTCCTGTGATTACTTTTATGCAACCTCACAGTTGTATGTTAAGACTAAATTTTTAGTCCACTTGTTCGGCATTGGCTAAAACAAAATAATTTTTCATTTTCCTGCTTCATTCTTCAAACTTGAACATAATAAACAATTTCTTAGGATTCTGAGAGAAAAAGGGCAGATTTTGTATAACAGAACAACACAAATTTTTAATATTTCAGATTAATGTGGTAAACATCAGATTTCAGCCTATAGTTAATTCTGTAACAAAGTGGTAAACAGGGATTTGGAAGAGAAGTACTGAGAGGTCTGTTACTAACATTTTAATAGTGTTGAATTTTCCATCATATGTAATTACTGTATTTGCAAGAGCATTTCCCAACACAGAGAAGGGCTATACTTAGTAACAGCCAGCCTGTTATCCTGCCTCATTTTTCAGCATTCCTGCTTATCTTGGAGGTCATTTTTAATGATTATGTACAAGTACCTGAAAAATCAGGCGCATAAATTGGCTACCAATTAAGGTAATTAAAAAAAAAAAAAGAAAGAAAAATGTAATTACTAGTTTCTATATATAAGTCCACTCATTGTCATGTGGGATGGGTGCATGTTTGTCTCGTGCATGTTTATCACGTAGCAATTACTGAGGCACAAAAGAAAAGTGACGCTTTCATTGTGCTGCAGTCCTGAAACTGCATGGAACATGAAGCAAAAGAACCTGCTCTCAAATTTACATGTCAGTGCTTACTGTTGAAAGAATATCACGATTTAATATAGCAAGTGCTTAATTATTTCTGTGTAACATTTCCCCACATTTAATATTACTGTCTGTCTGGAGTGGCTGTTGACCTAGTTTTCAATTAATTGCAGTGAGAATAAAAAAATGCCTTTAAAGCAGTGATTTTTTTTCCACTGGATTACCCATGACAACTGAAATGGTGAATTCATAATTGATAAACTTTGTTGCCACCATCAATAGTGAACTTGGCATTATTACACAAAATCTTACAAAATACTAATGGCATCAGAAAATATACAGAATGTTGAGAATATTCTGTGATTCTGTGAACAACCAGTATGCCTCTCCAGTAGATAGCATTTTAATATTTCTTTGAATATTTCACATAGGTTTAATCTTTGTTCAAAATGTAACTGCTGGAGTAGAACAAAAAGAAGACAACATGGTAGTGACAATGTCCCTTTTATATAACAAGCTTCGGTTCAATTCTTCAGTTATCTTTTATTTTAACTCATCTATCTTAATCTTATTTATCTTAACTCCCACTGAAACCCAGGAGAATCTAAATTCCTCTGTAAATATGATGCCTAGAAGTCAGAACCCTACTCAAAAATATTTAAGACCTAAAACTGAGGTTCTCTGCTGCCTGAGGGGATTCAAGCCCAGTATTCTCAGAGACTGAGCTGGTCCTGCCTACATCCAGAGTCAAAATACCACTTACCCATATATAGAATTTTGCTACCATCAGATGATATAATGATTTTATAACTGTATTTGTTTCATCAATTTTATTATGGATTCAAGGATTTTAATGTTAATAAGACACACAGATGGAAACTAAAGTCAACAGATGGTAAATACTCCCAAGTACCTGTGACCTCTCTGTTGTGCATCCAAGCATAATTCCTTCTACTTTTTTTTTTTACTTTTTTTAATGTTTTTACTTTTTTTCCCCAGAAACACCTCTCAAAGTAAACATTAAAAGAACAAGTGCTTAGCAATTAGGTTGTTGCTGACACGTCAGAATACAGGATGACTGCGTATAATTTAAGTAGCATGCAGACGGTAACTTACAACATTAGAGACATTTACTGTATGTTTTTTTCAGCACTGTAATAGCTATGGACTGTATTCAGCACTTGCTGGTAAAATTAGCCTCAGCTAACTGTATGTTATTTGTCTGTCTCTATTTCATTATTCACCACCACTTTTTGTTGATATCTACACTGTTAGCACCATGTGAATCACCTTAAAGTAATTTAATCAGCCAAGTTCTCCTGTCATTTAATCCTGGTCAGTTTAGGCTGCCCTGGTATTAAGTGAATGCATAATGTAGCTCAATGGATGAAAATTAAAGGAGATCATGTTGTTATACAAATTTCACTCTTATTATTTGGATTTCAAGTTGGTTGCCCTTTAGTAGGTTTTCCATCCTGCATAGCTCACTTTGGTGACAAGGGGTAACAATGGCCATAGTAGCTGTTAGTGTGATACAACTCACAGATACCACCCTCTGCTAACTGTCAGACCAGGTATTATTCCCCATAAAACTACTTTTAAGTATGCAAGTCAAGCTTGACAATATTGTTATGGTCAGGCATGGACAGTCCTTTATCTGCAAATATGTAAGAAATATTCTGGATTTTTATTAAAAAAAAAAAATCTGTATTTTTCTTTTTATTCACAGTGTTTTCCATATTGCTGGATAACAGAAGGGCAGAAGACAGAAATATATGAGAAGATCAAGGAAGATGCAACATGGGCTGGAATTCTGTACAGGCTGGTAAAATTATAAGGTCTCATATGATTAAACTTGTATGTAAGAATTTATTCGCTAATGTGAGAGGTTTCTGTGAATTTGCTTTTCTGTTCCAAAGCTCTCAGTCAGCTTTTGGCCTTAGGCAGAGAACCAGCACCTTCATTGCATTTTTGTGATCACATATCAGGGCCCAGGATATTAAAGCAATTTTGTAGGGTTTGCCAGTATCTTTAAGAACTCACTTCTAATAGTTTTCTGTAAACAGGAGAGAAAAATGTCTGTCTAATTTATTTTCACATCAGTCTTTTTTGCACAGATAATCTTCTCTGCTTAAGGTTTTTGTGATTTTTCTTTTTAATAGTTAATCTTAGCCCTTCTGACCTTTCTGCTCCATATAAATACAAGTGCAAGACTGTTTATTTTCATGACAGGAAGGTCAGAATTCTCTTCACTTAAGAGTGATGATTTTTACCTCTATGCCTTAACATGCATTAGCAAAGAAAATAATATTTAGAAGGAGAAAAAAGAATGAGGAAGATCTGTATTGTGCTATTGATTCTTCAGCTCCAGATGGTACAATACTGCAAATCAATATACTAACTCAGATGACAAATCTCAAAAGGAAGCATTTCCTTACCAGTTATGCCTTTTTATAATGCCACAGAGACAGATGTGCTGCATACCAAGAACAAGGGTAAGGCCACAGAAGCTGGAGTTGCAAGTAGATATTGTCCATAATTTCCTTAGGTATCCTCACAGTTTACTAGGAAGTCATTATGCAGCTGGAAGCAGAAAGGTACTTGCTTCTCCCCTGTGCCTTTTCTGTTTGACAGTTCCTAGAAAGGGAAATCTGGTGTCTCTGGATAACACATCTAGGATAAGGTTTATTGCAGTTATCCATGAGCACTATCAAAATACAAGATATCTGTAGGTTTTGAAAGATGTATTGCATGTAGAAGCTGATTTGTATCTTATGCACATAAATTTAAAGATAAATGATGCTTCTCCCCTACGTGGAAAAGACTTGGAAACTTCGGAGCTGCAGTTGCTGGAGCTGCCATCCTTCACTCTGAAGGCAGCTAAATGAAGTCACATGTCTAACAATACAGATATACTGCTGAGAAGCAGCCAGAGTGAGAAGAGAGTTTGCTGACAGGAAATGAATAGCAGGAGAAGGTAAAAAATCCCAGGCAGCACTAATGTTCCTCAAATAATCTTGTGTGAAGCAGAAACACTGTAAGTTAGAATTTTGAACTTTGAGGTTTGCTGTTTTTTAGCTGTACAATATTAGAAAACTTTAGAGCATTTTGTGGAAAGTAATAGAGGTGTTCCATAACTGATCTTTTAAAAAAAATTATAACGTTGGATTCTTCTTACACAAAATGCTTCAGATTTTATATCCACACTTTTACATTTTATATTTTGAAATTTCAATTCAACAAAACCAAGTAATATCAAAACAGCCAAGTATTTTAAGCATTATGTATATCAAAATCAAAAGGCATTTTTGTCTCTGATAAGAGCACATTTGGGGAAGGATAAAAATGCAAATATTTTCATCAGTTTTTCCCAGAATTGATAGAAAATGGATTTTTTATGTCTGCATAGTCACAGTCTTATTCCGGTCTTATGTGTTTATGTGACCAGATCAGCTTTGGAGGTTATAATGTTGTCAGAATATATATATATATATATATATATATATATATATATACACACAGAATACTTGAGCACCAATATATATAACTGCCATGACTTTATCATTAGGTACCTTTTCTACTCTTTCCACCATACACAGATTTTTACCAGAAGATTTTTTATTCTTTTTTAGTTCATTGGTAGAAGTACTGAGTAGCTTCAGGATTTATACTGACATCAAGAATGTCATCAGAAAGGTGTTTTTCTAGTCCTTCAATTAGTAACTTTTTTCTGTTTAGTGTAAGTGTATCTGTTCAGTTATTTTTATCAAATTTTGTTGAAGAATGAAATTACTTTGACAAGACAGAATATATTGTACATTTTCTACCTCATCTCTAGCAATTCCACAGTTTTTTTCCAAAAACATGTCTTTTTTGCCCTCCTAATATGATATAATCTAATATATTATGTAACACAATTAAAATATCATCCCTATTTTCCTTTGTTCGGCCATACATTTTCCTAATGTCTTATCAGCAAACTCCAAGTTGGTTCTACTGCTTGTGAACATTTTCTTTTCCTATTTCTGATATATTGACTTATATTAAAAATTACTGCATTCAGCTACCATGAACTTTCATCAAAACTGAAGCCCATAGTTAAAGGAACTATTTTTGTGTTGATTATTTTGGCCTTCCACTATCTTATGTTATGGATCTTGCAATTTAATAAATTTTCACTGACTTGTTCTGTGTAGTCGCTTCATGAATAATTTCCAGCATCTTAGGAAAGTTGCCACCAAGGATGTAAAAGCATGGATTAGACAGCCTTCTTTCCCACATCAACCCTGCCCAACACAGCGTGGTTTCTCTGTCACATGGCAGGGGAGAAGCTGCATCCTGTTCTTTGTCTTGTTTTTAATAAAACCAGATGATGATAATTATTCCCCATTTGATTACTGTCTTGAGAGTAATCCATTTTAATCCATGATTTTGTGGGCCAAAATGGTAATGTGTTGGGCAAAGTTTTGTTGGTTTTTGTTTGTTCGTTTGTGGTGTTTGTTTGTTTTAAATATTTTGTTTTAAATATTTCTTTATCACCACATACACAGAACTTCAAATGTATAGCTTCTATGTTATGTAAAAACAGTTTTTCTTCCTTATTGGAACACATTATTGACATGCCTTTTGAAAGAAACTCATCTGACTTTCTGATCTGATAGTCTGTAACAGATTCCTACTTTGGCATTGTTAACATTTTCATCTAGATGCGTGTAAAGCCTGTACTCCTGATTTACCAGGACTTCTAAAAGAGAGAGATGTAGAACGCTGAATACATACAACATCTTTTAGGTGGTCTATCTTTTTTCAATATGCAATAACCAGCTATATTAGTGTTCAAGCCATGAATCATCACATCAAGTCTCAGGAATGCCAGTTATGTTCAATTTCTTTTCCACAATGAGAATTTCTCATTCCTTTTATTATGGAGTTATTGTGGAGTCTCTTAGGATTTGTACATAAGCGACTGAAAAAGGTGGTCTTTTACTTTGTGGGTTTTGGGATTTTTCCATATCAGTTCAGTTTGTTCATGAGGGTGCAGATTTAAATCTAGTACAGTGATAACCAAGCTAGCTGTAAATGAGCTATCTTGGGTGTCAACAGCTACCAAGTTGCTACAGCATAAAATTCAGCTTAGGCTAATATACTCAGATATTGTCTGAGCTCACCTGAAATTGGGACTGTATTCTGTTTGCCTCCTTACTTCATAACATTGCTTATTTAGTTCCCTCTCATCTGGTTGAATCATCTCACAAGAATGCGACCCACAAGCTTGTTCTTTCTGCTTCACACTAGTTTCCCAATTAACAGTAAAATTTCCATACTTTCACTGCTAGAAAATCTTTCCCAATGTGGAATAAATATCCTCTCCCCTTCATGATGTAATTTTCAAAGACATTTCAATTACTTATAGTTCAGATCAGTTCAGAAACCTCTGAAGATGGAGATTCCCAGCACTGATAGGTCACTAAAACAGTGAAAGGGACCAGGGTTTATGAAACAATGCAACAATGCATTGATGTCTAGTGATATTTGGAAATCATGCACTAACCTTTTAAAAAATGTACGCAGGGCTTAAAACAAAACAAGCAAAAAATCTAAAGTCTCTCACACTTAGACTTTCTCTTGACATGTATATCACATTTTTCCTGTTACAACATTCACTTCCAAAGCTCTCTAACTGCTTCATTCTCATTTTAAACAAGAGTGCCAGATGGTACTTGCCCTGAGGCCAAACATACCTTCTATGTCTTGTCACTTCTTTGGTTTTAATGTGCCTCTTAAGAGAATGATACCTTTTCCAAAGCAGCAGCAAAGACATTAATGCATTTTTCAAAGATCCTCAGTTCCTGTAATTTATCCTTTGCTTTTCACTATCTTTATGGGTAGACTGATGGTCAATGTGCCCACTTCATGGCAATCTCCCTGTTCATTCACATCTCATTAGTAGGGTAGGAAAGGCAGTGAATTTGTTTTCTCAGTGTAGTTGAAATAATTATCAACCTACTCTGATGCCAAAAATAACTGAAGCAATTCCTAATCAATTATGTTGCAGAAGACTTCTGAGATCATCAAGTCACACCTATGACTGAATGCCACCTTGTCAATTAGCCCATGGCACTATGTGACATATCCGGTCTCCAACACCTCCGGGGCAGTGACTCCGCACCTTCCCGGCTGTCCATTCCAATGTTTAATCACCCTTTCTGTGATGAAATTCCTAAATTCCTCCTACTGTCCTACCTAAACCTCCCCTGGCACAGCTTGAGGCCATTTGCTCTCATCCTATCATTAGTTGCCCGGGAGAAGAGGCCAACTCTGCAAAAGGAACTCTCATATTCTGACAGTAACCATAAAAAATCATATTTGATATGTTCTGTTTACTTTGTTGTGCAATTAAGACCATACAGGATGGCAAATGGAAACTGATTTCAAACAGCACTTGATATTCCTCACTCATTACTATTTCATTGTTTTGAAGACTTCAGTATCTTCCTATCAATCCTCCAGCCCTATGCATCAAGTTTTACAGGGTATCCTCAGGTACAGTTGAGAGTTTCAGCTGCAATTGCTCTGGTGTTGTCTGCAGTGTCCAGTTTTAAGATGGTCCATGTCTGCTATCATATTTTCAGCCAGTGCCATCAGGTTTTTCTTTCCCTAACTGTCCAATACAAAACCCATTGAAGTCAGTGGAAGGGTTGTAATCATCTTTGGTGGGCTTTCATTGTCCACAGCCAGTCTCTCCGCTCACTATGGGCCTGTATTAGAATAACTGAGTTATAACTGAGTTATTCTAATACAAAGAAATACCTTGGAAACAAAACAGAGAAATATCTGTGGTCAAGTACTACAAAAGCTTATTTGACCAGTACTGCATATTCTCAATCAAAAAACTGTTTTCACTCTGGAGACCTACCAGTTTACCAGACAAGCAAATGAAGGCAGTGGATTAATTTATTATTTGTACAACAGTTTATGCTAATTTAAATCCACTTTATTGGTGCCCTTTGCTCAAGTTCAGAGAAGAAATAACAAATTTTTAAGAATAATGATTAGTTTCTTATATTATCTGTTTCTCTTTAGAGTTCTAGTAAGCCAAAGTAAAAGATGTTATTGAAATAAAGCTCAATCAGAAGAAAGCATTGGATTGCCTTGCCCTGTCCAGGTAGGTAAAGGGCCCTGGAGATCTTTCAAGACCAAATTCACCAAGGTGAGTTTAGTTCTGTGGCATTTTTCTCTGGACTAAACTTGATTGGCTCTTGGGGCGACATATTTTTGTATTTTGAAGCATTTAGAACTTTTTTTAGATACTTGGGAATGCATGATTTTTAACTCTACTATTGTTTTTTAAGACCCTCAAAGGTCACATCTATTTTGCAGTCAGAGCAACTCTGCAGGGAATCTTATCTCTGACATATGCCAAATTTTGTAGAATCTCAGCCATCTAATTGCACATCATGTACAGTGACTTTTAAGGAGTGTTTTTAGAGCTTCAAGACTGCTATTAACCTTTAAAAAGTACTCAATCCATTTGTTGTGTCACTGCCTATCACCTGTTTAATTTTGGTCCTGTATGATTGTTAAGTTAGAAAATATATATAAAAAAGAGACAACCAACAAACAACAAAACCCCAAACAAACAAAAAAACCACCAACACAACCCTCCAGCTTGACTAATTCCTTTGTGTGCTCAGAAAAATTTGCACCACCCATATTCAGGTGAATATTGAGGAGAATATCTCCTCTCTAAACAATCATGTTTTATGGCTCATACAAGGCACATCTCTGGCTTAATTGCAATGTCATCTTTTACAGGAATTTCAAAGATATTAGCCCCTTCATGTAGTATCTCTTTAGAAACCTCTTGCATGGCCTCTTCTAGTGCTGAATATTAACTTGTAGGACCAAATTTTATATGAAGATTCAAGCTATCATATTGATTTTGTCTCTGTGTATAAAGTGCTGAAATACACAGTTCTGAAGAATCTTCACTGGGATTAAAAGGAGTACATAGTAGATATTGAAATTCAATGGCAACTGAGTTCTTCATTCACAGAATTATATGTAAAGGTCTCTGCCAGTATCTTTCCTGTGCTTTTGATAAATTCAGGAATTGAACTTTAAAATGTGACACGGTCTTATTACTGCAATTTATACTTTTAGGAAAATTAATCATGCATATATATTTTATTTGTATAAAATAATAACAATGAGTTGATAAACTACTACATTTTCCAACTTGTTTAAACTGGCTTCCTTTTTGCCCAGTTTCTGCAAAACTGAAATTACTGTAGATTTCCAACATTGAATCATTCCTCTTTATATTAGAGGTCAGTGCTTGAGACAGATTCCTTAACCTAAAACTTGCCTGTCAAAAATTACAGACTCCTCCACATTCATGAAATCAAGAATAGTTTACATAGAATATGATTGCAGAAACGGATCCCAGCCACAATATGAAGACTTTGTATTTAAAACAAAGGAAAAATGAATGTATCATTTGGGTTACTTGTACCCCAAACAACTCAACAGAAATATCTGCCAGAATTAGCATCTAAGAAACTTGCATGGCTCAAATAAGAATGTTTTATCTACGTTAATGTTTCCTTAGCTTTGTGGATGACAATCAATCAAACCAGATTTTTTGGGGTTTTTGTCCATCATGGATAGACAGGTTTTTTTTAAATTCTGTATTTAACAGGAATAGAAATATTTCAAGTGTTTGCAATTTGCTTTTGTTATTATTAATCCCTAAATACTTGCCCTCCATTAAATGAAACAGAATAACTTTAAGGTTTCCTGTGCTAATATTTTTTTTCATAAAGGTGCAATTTGGAGAAAAAACCTGCATGTAATTCATTGTGGGACTCAATGTGTTTATGTAAATACATAGACTATAGACTAACAGACTGCATTGCTCTTCCTGACTCCTTCAGTGACTGAGACATTGTGGAAAAAATGTTACCTATTCTTTTTCCTAAAAAATTTTATGTAATTCACTAGGATCAGTTAGGACAAACTTTAATTTGGAATGTATGAAAACTGTCTAGTACATACACCACTTCATATAGTCAGTTCTTCCTAACAGCATTTAGGATTTCCCAGTGGTATCTGATTTGTAAAAAGTCCTTCTATGTACAGCATTTTTAGTTTTGCAGAAGCAGAGCATTTTCCGTGTTATATCCTGCAGACATGAACAGAGTTCATAGGCAGGAAATTGTACTGTGCAGAAATGTGAAGATGATGAATGTTTTTTATGTGCTGTTCATGCTTGGTTTAAGATTAATTTATTCAGACTGAAATGCTTTTCAGTTCATGATTTCATTTTAGAGTGATGAAAAAGAAAGATCGTTCCTTTTTAAGGCCCCCCGCCAAAAGAATAACTGCAAGGGTAAAGGGTGACATGATATGGTTAATAAATATCCCTGTATGTGTGACTACTGAACATCTTCAAAGGCACACAGAAAAATCCACATTAAAGATCAAGTCTGCCTAGATTCTCCCAGTTGCTGTATTTGGTAGTGAGAAGTCTGAAGTTCTAATCCATCCTGAGAACAACTGAAGTCTTTTCCTTCCACTCCCAATGAAACAGTAATGGAAAATGCTTTCTTTAGGCTCACTCTGCTGCCTAACAGCTGGCACATTTTTCACCATCTGTTGGTAGCACTGCAGTGATGTGTCTGTATCACAAACACCGAGGTGTTCTTTCTCTTTAGAGTGGTAAGGAGCACTTTTGCCTCTTTAGCAGGAGCACTACCTGACCCACAGTAACAGAAACTGTACAAAGATTCTTTCACTACAGGAATACCTTAGCATTGTGAAAGTAACTATGAAAACCATATTTTGTGCTGTACAATCTGATTCTGTGATGTGACTCTGGCAGCTATTCCTGAATTAAATGTAAAACCTACCCCAAGTGCGTTTTGTTGAAATAGCATTTGGCATTTAAATAGTCAAGATAAGTGTCCAGAGGTGTTTCTGTCCCAGACATTTTTTACTTTTGGACTGATTTTTTTTCCAAAGTAATTTAATTGTTAAATCACCTTTAATTCCCATATTAAAATTTTATCATTCTTCAGAAAAGTGGGAATGATTCTACAGTTTCTATGCTTGAAAGACACCTCTCTTTATATTTTATTGTTTTCATTTGTTATTCACACAAATATAAGCCAATAGTATTTCAGATGTATGTACTTCTGGAAAAAATTGATTGAAAAAATTAATAGCTGTTTATTGGCTTGCTGTTTCTTAAGGAACATAATACCATACGTTTACATTGCAGGAGCTAATAAATTATGGCAAATTCCTCAAGGCATTATCAAACTGTGTGAATTTGTGTATCTGATCAAATATTTATTAGTTGCAGTCTCTTCCTACACTGATTTTTCTTTTCATTTATTGCTCTAGGCCTTACTGCAGAACTCTTAGGTGATACTCATGGGCATATGCCCCCAAAAGAAAGGCAATCGTTATGAAATACCCAGCTTCAAAACAACAGCCTTTGTGAATTTTAATTTTTGTGGGGAATATTTTTTTAAAATTAACTGACACACTATTTAATTATCTTTTATAACTCATTTAAATGACCTATATTAAAATTAAACAGAAATGAAATTTCATCATCTAAGCTGCTAATAGATTTTAATTTTGATTGAGTGATGTCCTAAGCTTTTATACTTATATTTTTAATTTTATACTTCTATTTAAGCTCTTCTTATTGTGGTATAATTCTACAGAGAGTGATCTGATTCTTCATTCATTGTTTACACTCTCAGTAGAGGTCTGCTCTCTATTGTTTTCCTTTTCTATAAACATGTTAGGTGTGCAATGAATTCATTGCACTCAACTGGTGTGAAACTTTGGAACCAGTAAATGTAGTAACTCACAGTTGAATAAAAACGAAATATCAGTGAAAAAAATGAAATGTGTGCAAATTTCCCCACCACTCTCAGTTTCAGCACTGAAATGCTCCTTCCACAATGTTCATTTCAAGAAGGTTTTTTACTTTGTCATATGGGATAGTTTCACAGGATAGAGAACTCTCTTCTGGGCTGTGATCAATTATGCTTTGCAACAGGATTTTGCTTCTCTAAGCACCATGCAGCAAGTTGTCAGGATCTCTTTTTTAATTTGAACATCTGATGATTATTTTAAAATCAATTGAAAGAAAAAAAAATACTGGTTTTGGTCAGGAAAATAACATGTTCTTCGTTTTTCTGCATTTCTGTAGAGGCATAAGAAGCTCTGGAGTAACCTGTTTTCAGTACTTTCACCACAGGAAATGACATGTATATAGGGAAAATCAGAGGCACTATTTTCTTATTCCATTCTCTTTAATGTTCCTCAGAGATTCTCACCTTACCTCAGAGAGTATAAGCCAAAATAAGCCATGGAGACATTGTGTAAATAATACTCTGTATAATATCCCATGTTGTTTTAAATGGAGACATCTTCAGAACTAAGTTAAGCTGACATACTGCTGCAGAATGCAAACAAATGCACACAGGCAAAATAATCCTGAGTTACACTTACAAGAATTCACATTTCATAAAGGACAACAGGGAGAAAGTCTTGAGACAGAGCAAAAACACAGACTTGTGAGACCTATGTATCATTTAGATTCATACAAATAGATGAAGAAGTGCTTATGCTGAGCCCTAGGCAGCCTTAAAATTATGAATAAGCATAAGCATCATAAAGAATGAAGCACCCTGCAGCACTCTCTCCCATCCACAGCACTGGCTGTTAGACCTTACAGCAACAGGAAACAAAGAGAAACCAAGCCTCCCTTTTCCCTTTCTGATGAGGAACTGAGGTACTGGACCACACGATGCACATAATATTGGTTATTCCATTACCAAGATTTTCTTTATGATAGATAGATGGATAGATGGATAGATAGATAGATAGATAGATAGATAGATAGATAGATAGATAGATAGATAGATGATAGATGGATGTATCTTCTCTGTGCATATATATAGACTTGTATGAAATGTGAGAAATAATGGTCTGCATTTCCTTTGTTCAGTAGTAGTAAACAAATGTCTAATAAATAATCACTGACTGATACCTTTTTATAGCTACATAAACAATGTCTGTCCTGACAACTTTTAATTTTTCTTTTCTTTGTATTATCAATCAAAGATCCATATGGACAATTGATATAGCTAGAAGAAATTTAACATCAGTCTCAAGATTCCTTAACGATACATCAAGGATAAAGAGCTCTAGTCTACAATAATAAATTGGAGAAAAAGCAATTTTAAAATTTAAATTGTTAATAAAACAATAGTCATGCTTATATTATTTCATTAGTTTGGCTCTGGACACTGGTATAAGGGGGACAGTATTTAGGTAATTAAGTGGTACTATGTTTCATATTCTGAATTTTTTATGTCTAATAAACCATTGAAATCAGTGAAGCTTTTCCCCCAACACTAGGCAAATATCTGAAGTGTTGGGGGTTTGTAAGTCAGGAAGCTGGAAGGAAGTAACTTAATTAGGAGTTTCATTAGGAGAATGGTTCTCTTCTCTTGCATAGCAGCAGTTCAAAGTTATACAGAGCAAAATATTCTGTCATTCTGTCCTGGGGAGTGCTTCTGAATGCTGATCCTTTCCCTTCTTTGCTCTTTCCTTCCAAGTTCTGAGAAAAGACATGAGGGAACCATGTGATGAGGTAAGAGAGATGCGACTTTCTGTCTGTTTGATTCAGACAGGTTTGGATTTTCATATGCATTTGCAGAAGGCTAACTGCTGCACACAACTTCAAAAAGTGTCTGTTAAGATGATTACTCTTTTTTCATCTAAGTTCATATCTGTGTTTGAAAATTACACAGAATGAGATTCAAGATTTTGTAAATTATTGTTGCCTGTTTAGTTAAAGCAGCCGAGTATAAATATTTGTAATAAAATATTAGGATTTACACATTTAGTACACCTGTTTGTATTTCATGAAGTGTGCTATAATTTTGTAAACTAAGCCAAATTTAATTCCAACATCCTTAGTTTCTTTCTTTCTCCAGAGATGTCAATGTGCTTTGTTTTTCATACAGAGATGGAGAGATGATAACTAAATCACTTCCTCCACCTGTTTACATATGATATCTGGTATCCTTAAGGATTTACAGGAAGAGTTTCAAAGGTAGGAATTGCAATTAGGTATCTAACCCAATCAAGAAAACCCCAAGAACTCTGTTATAGAAACTGATAGAACATTTGCTTTTCCATAAGGAAAATGCAAATAAATTAATTTTGTTTGTATTTCCTCATATGAGCCCATGTTTCTAACAAATTCCATTCTGTAACTGCTGTAAAAATGGTTTCACACTGAAAATTTACCTTTATCTATACAGCTTTAATTATAGAAGAAGCCTAAACAAGATGAGGGGAAGAGTAGAATTTGTGATTGTAAATGCTTTGGTTGAAGTGGAGAAATGCAGAGATGAGCACTCTTATCTCAACATTGTCTACTGTATTCATTTACAATCATGACCATTCATTTGAGAATTAAATTTCATATTGCAAATGCTGTTAATCTTTTCTGATTTAAACAGTGACAGTTATTATATGAGTGGTAAAAGCATTGTGACTTAATATGAATGTTATCTTTAATCTGAACTACTTTTTTTAATCACACTTGCACTTTCATTGGGAAGCATTTTTGAGAGCAAAACAATAATAAATTTCACTTTATTTGCTGGAACTGTGTCTTTTTCCTGTGAAAGGAGAAAAAAGATGTTGGAGCAGAGTTCACTTGGGCTTTCTATCCTCACCACTTTTAACTGAATCAAAGAAGATGAAATAGGAAGTTGAGATGATGAAGACACTCACTGTTCCGAAAGTCAGGGCTACAGGTAATATGGAGGTTACAGGACTGGCCATGTGCATTTCTATCTCCCATTGGGGCAATCTCCTGAATTATCAGTTTTCTCATCATTCCTGGAAGCATTCCTTAAAGAAATAAGAAGAGAACAGCATTGATTCTGTACCTTTTTCATTCTTCTGGCAGCAGAAAACAAATGGAGAGCTGAACTAACTGGCCATATCCTTAGCTGACCAAAGCTTTGCCAAGAGGTGTTGTAGATACAACTCTTCTGGCATTCCCCAGCTTGTGGTGAGATTAAGAACAAATTTTGAAGCAACTTTGTGCTAGAGGCTGGCGTAGTAGAAGATCAGAAGAATGGATGACTGAGATTATTAAGTGTCTTTTCCTATTTGGAGCTTAGGGCAGACCTAGGGTCCTTGCCCCAAATCCCTCCTGGGCTTCTGCACCAGTTCTGTGGATTTTGGATAACGAGGCTGGGCTGAAAAATTACTGCCTAAGTAGCTGGGATAAATAAGTAACTTTTCTGTAAGAGAACTGAACTTTGTTCAAAAAATGGGCTACAATTCTTAGAGCAAGGCATAGAGAATTTTAAATAAATATTGAGTTTTCAGGATGTTACAAGTCGTATAACATCTGTAAGAATATAGCAGAAGTCACAGTTAGGAGGATGTGCTGAAAGCCCAGGTGTAAGGTAATATACGAACCAGCTTTTGTTTATCACTTTCTCCTCTAAGATACGATGTTCTGTTGTGTTTTGGGTTTTGTTGTTGTGGTGGAGGTTTTTCCCTGTGAGTTCTTTCCATTCCTATTCAATTGTATTTTCATTCATAAAGAAGCACCCTAAATTGGGATTTCTGGTGGTCAGTTGAAAGCTTCCTTCTTGGCAATATACAGGTGACCGAGTAATTGTGGATTAGTCACACAGCACAATGCGAGGCTCATTAGATATCTGTGCTTGTTCTGAACCAGTAATCATGGGTGACAGAAGTCCCTTAAATATAATTTCTATTCCAGGAAGACAGCAGCAGTATAATATACTGTCCTCAGCCTCAGCACACAATTGTGATTATGCTGTTCTTAAAACACAGGCTCCTGTCTGTATACTTAAGTATATTCTAAATGCAGTAACACAGTTCACTGGGCCTAAATCTCTATTGTCAGGCATTCAGAGATGCTCCGTGAAATATTTCAACTTGTCTTTTGATGATGTATTACACTGCATACAGAGGTAAAATATTCTTAAATCTTGCAGAAGAATATAGATTTGGTCCCAGTTCATTCTTTCATGGTGAATTTTGTTTTGATAAAATCACTCTGGTATATCTTTATTTGTAGTATCGTAGATACGGTGGCTTCAACTAGCATCAGAGTTCAGGCAATATAATCAAATTTGTGTCTTTGCTTGAAATAACAGCTAGAAAGCTAAAAGCTCAGTGTGAATGGAAATGGGAATTTCTAGAATTAGGAATACAAGCATAGTAACCTTAAATGAAGGTCATATCCTTACAAGGAGATTTATAATGAGGGTGACAAGTACACATGCTCCTGAAACATAACCCTCTGAACTGTACTGCATAGAAATTGTTGTAACAATTCATAGGATTTGTGGAGGTTTTTAATTGATTCAGTGATAGGTGAAATCTCTTGTGTCTTGCTTTTATTGTGTCTTTGTGATATTTGCCATATAATTACAATCTTTTAGTGTTTCACAGGATCTGCCAGCTATCTTTGGTTCTTGGTAAAATTCTTTTCACTGTTGCTCTATAGCATTATGATCGATTCTTTAAAAAAATTAGATCACAGTATTGTAGCACAGACTCCTAATGCCCAAAACTCAGGGCTGTAATAGGTGAGCATTTCCCAGGTTTCCAAGAGAAAGTCTTCTAAATTAAGGGTTTATAACTGGAGTTGTATTGCAATCTCAATTTTCTCCCTTCATCAGATGGTTTAAAAGGGTAGTAGTCTGAATGTCAATGATTTCTTATTCTTAGTCAAGAACCTTTGTTCATGTAGGTTTGAAGAATATTGATTAAATTACATTTCTGGCTAATTCTTAGTTGTAAAATTATTAAAAGGGGAAAATACTTGGAATCCTCTCAATGCTCTCTAAAATGTTCAGTGTGCTGTTCATTAATACCTCATACTTGGGTTGTTTCTCATTATATCTTTTGAAATTAAATAATTCTGCCTACAAAAATTAAATTCTTTTGCCTTATTGAACTTAAATTAACACACTGGATAAACTTTCCTTTGAAACTGTTCCCACAAGTTAGGTCAGATCAAGTCTGAAAAATATTAAAAACATTTCTCAGTTATTGTTCTAGTTGTATAGGTTTCTGTGCTACTACATGAAACTAGAGATTAAAATAGTTTATTTTGTTTTAATTTTATTTTGCAATTAAATATTTTTTACTTGAGGACATTCTTCCACAAATGGAAAAAAACAAATGTCCTTGATTAAATGTATGAGCTGTGATAATTAATGTATAGTTTTCATAGCACCTCACACATAAGCAAATATTGAAATCAGTGTATAAGATAAAAAAGTTTAGTACAACAGGTTGAAATATTTTGTTTTGAAGCTATGGAAGAATTAAGACAACAACTCTGAAAATAATTTTTAAAATTCATCCAACAGAGAAGCATAAAAGTATGATCCTCTCAGTGCAACTAAAAGCATGACAAAAGAAGATGACAATTATATCAGGTCAGAACTTGCAAGTGCACAACTTTGAAAGGAACTCCTCCAATTCAAATTATTTCAGCTGCTTCAGTTTTCTGTGGAATAGCAAACACTGTGTAAAATCATCATTTCCCTTAAAGCGAGGTTCTGTATTGGGTAATATTAGACACTCTATGAATTCAATTTATTACTTGAAAATATTTACATTTATATGTATCAGATTTGAGTTCTCAAACCTACTTAAGCAACGTATTTTTAAATGAGCTAAACTCTAATATTGCACAGAGACAACCATGGCATGATATGTTTTCTCACAGCAAAATCTGTTAATTGTACATCTTTGATATCAGTTTGGAATCAGATAGTTCTAAGACTGAAGGAATGCCACCTGTCTGGTGCAAACCCCATGGAACACTTATACAAGGTGTAACTGGTATCAGCATGCTTTTGGTTTTTGGGTCATATCTTAAATGGGAGGATTTTTGTATTGCAGTCTAGGACTGCAGAAGAAGCAGCAAATGGAGAGTGACATCCAGTAGTCTAGGAGAATGTTCTCTGACATTTTTAGCTTCAGTCAGCTCTGGCCAGTCTTTAGCTCATTGTGCTGGTTTGGCCAGTCACCCCAAGACACTCATATTGGTCAGCTGTAGACCCTCCCTGCAGAAGGAAGAACACAGCTACTGCAGACCCAGGTTACCTGTGAGATTTCAGGGTCTACATGTTGGGGGAGATCAATGCAAACATATGTCTCTAGCCATCAGGCCACTGCAGTAACATGCAGCTTCCAGTCAAAGCAGGCTGTTAAGGGCTATTTCAGATGTCTTTATATAATTTTTCACTGTGTGATACAGATATCTTCAGGTGGTTTTTTTTAAACGTGAGTTTAGGGTATTGCTTGATGAATGGGAATGGTAAAAGTGTTACAATTTTACTACCTCTCACTTTGCTGGGAATTATTGGTGGCTCAGCTGAGATTCACCAATGAAGTGTGTGTTTTCCATGTCCTTTCTTTGCCTAAGTTCCAGTGAACCTGTATCACTCTGCACTGAAACCAATGAGGATCGGTCACACTGTTCCTCTCACAAGGCCTGGATTACCTGTGAAGGGTAACTTTCTTAGTTTCTTTCACCAAATGGCTTGTGATTTTCTTATCAAACCAGTAACTGGCAATGTCACATGAATTTTTGAAAATGTGGAGATATCCCTTTACTAATCACATTTTTCTCCTTTCCCAACAAGGCCAAGCTCCTTCTGTGAATTTCACTTGACTTTTATTTAAATCACTGCTTTATAACAATTTAATCTTTTTTTTTCAGCACTTTCTTTCATAATTCACTGTAATGATCTAGTTTTTATCATAGTAGTACTGTCCTAAATTTGCATCAGGTAAGCCCTTTCAGATCCTTCTCTGTGTTTACAGCTTCACTGATACTAAAGATCTGGGGAAGAATATTCCAATTTAAATTTTTGAAAATGGTCCAGAGAAATTAGAAATTCTGAAGAGATTAGCATGAGAAGTAGATGTCTAACATAAAGGCATGTTAAGTAGCAAAAAGATTAATAACACTGGCAAAGTTTATTCGGCAGAAATATGTCTGATACATTGTTGTGAAGGATTATGGATGTCTTTTATACTTGGCAGAACTAATGGCTATGAGTCAGGACTGGCTCTAAGGTTTTATGCATGTGCAAGTTTCTTTAAGAAAACCAATTGAGAATGGAAACTTCATTAAAATGACAGCTTTTTTTAATCAGTCCCCTTCACAGCTGTCTTATTCTAAAGGGTACAAGAATGATAGCTGACCTTCTGGATATAGAAATGACATTTAAAAATATTAAAAAGTACAGATTAATCCAGTTATAAAAGGAAAACACATTATATCATTTCTTTGTCTTTGGTATTACTGTTTTGCAGTGATAACCTGTCTCAGTTGAAATCGGTGGGAATTTACAATTGATTTTAACTCAGCAAAATGTGCCATCTTCTGACATGGGAAAAAGACTGACTGGAGAGCTTAAGGTGTCTGTTGTATAATTTTATTTTTGGAAACTATGCAAATGGACTTCCTCATGTATTCTACCAAAACTAATGTTTACTGGGAGTGATTTGTGTTACTGCTTTAAGTATTTTTCCCACACTCACCTTCCAAGGATGTATTCTTGGGAAGTGGGAGGCATAGATTTGAATTTGCAGAGGCTAAGGAGAACAATCAGTTTTTATGCTTTTGAACAGATTAGCCTAATTTATGAGTTGATTTGAAAAAGGAAGGTATCATCAGCCAGCTAATCTTCAGAAAAAAGGGAGTCCCAACTAATTAAGTGCCTGTCTTCGGATAATTATTCCAGTCTGCAGAGGATGCATGTGTGAAGGTCCTTGATATGCTACTGGTACATTTGGTGGCATTATTGGCTCATTGCTATGCTGACAGTGGTTTAGTGGCTAGAACTGGTTATCTTCACCCCCAGGACCCCCCTCACAGAATGTTTTTTTGTCTGCTATTCTTCTGAGGTTTTTCTGTCTGTATTTACTTCTGAGGGAAACCTGGGTGTCTAACATCCCTGGATCATCTTGTGACTCCTTGGATCAACCTGGTAGAAACAGCCACCTACGTTTTTGCTGCTGCCTAAACTGAAAATACTTTGCCCTTTTCTTTTCATTCTAAGTTAATACACTTGATTTTCAGGAAATTGTTTTCTCACTGTCTATTGCTACATTTTTTTGTTCCAAAAAAAAAAAAAAAAAAAAAAAAGGAGAAAAGAATTTTTATATACTAGTATTCTTGCAGGGAAGTAAATCAGATGAACTTGATAATCAAAACTGATGTGGTAGTAACAGCTGTCCAAGGCTTGATCTGAAATTAGAAGAATAAGCTGGAATCAGTCTTTCAATTTTTGTCCCTGCTGTATTAACTGTGTTAGTGCTGTCACAAGTTAATTTATAACAAAGACTGGGCCTGGTTGGAAAAATTCTAACAGAACATTTCTATCAGACTGTATTAGTTTGTCAGGAAAAAGTGGAAATGTAGTAATTGTGTTCAGTTTTTTAATGAAACCAGACAAGTTTCTGGTAAAATCTAGTTTCCCAACAATTCACCTGATCTCATTGTCTCCGTGGTAGCCCATGGGAAATTACAGACCCAGGGACTGTGGGTTATCTGGATTCCCAGATAACGGACTATATTTAGTTTTCCAATCATAAAAACACAATTCCTTTTTTTTTTTTTTTATTATTATTTTTTTTTTTTATTTTAAGTCCCCAGCAGTTTTAAAGGGGAGTACTTTTTGCAACCTAAAATCTTTCAAAATGGATGTATTCCAGATTCTGGAATATGAAATCTCTTTACCTAGAGAAGAATTGTGGAATTTTTTGGTTCTTTTTTCCCAAAATCCTTGAAGGTAGAGAAAAGGCTGTTGGGGTTTTTTACTCCTGTAATATATAGGTTTTCATTTTAGATTGAGCACTGAGCAAGTTATCAGAATTTTGTAACTACCTGCTTCATGCAGTCCTTGATAATTATAATCATCACCATCAGTTTCGTGAGCTTGAAAATGTGCAGGGATTTTTGCTGTATCTTCTCTCACTGATTGTGTCTAACAGTATCTTTAAGAATGCATTGAACAAAGAGCGTGATAGCTGTCTCACTATACAGAAATCTGTATTTTGTTAAAATATGCTTTAACAAAAATTGAAAAGAGCATTATCTTTTCCTTTCTCTCTTCTTCAATGTAGTCTTTTCCTAAGCTGATGCTCAGGAAAAAAAATGACAAGGGCAAGAACTGCTCTTACTTTACAGCTGCAATATCAGCAAGAAGAAAAAGAAATTCCTGTGCTTTTTAGGCAGTGTCTATTCATGACAAATGCATCAATGAGTAGTATTGAGGGTTTCATTTCAGTAGTTGAATCATCTGATAAACCATGGAAACTTTTTTTAAAGTATGAATATAAGTATAAGCAGTTATGAGCAGTAGAAAACAGGGGTGGGCTTTGTCAGAATTTAAACCCACAAATCCTTAAGTTGTAGTTCCATCAGCCTCAATTTATAAGAAATTTTAAAGTGGTGGACGTCAGTAAATTCCCTCAGTGTGATAACAGTGAGCTGGATTTTTTCATTTCCTCATTTTTTCCATCAAAACCATTGTACCAGTGCAGAATATAACACATTATTGATCTGAGTTTCTCTGCTACCCATTCAGCAACGAGCCAGCAGTGTGCTGTAATGATGGCAGGTCAGAACACCATGTGTCCATTGTTTCTTTCACTGTCTCTCCTAAAAGAAGCCTATTTATGCCTTTAGTAGCAGATTCACTCATTTTTGCTTAGCAAATACAGAGAGTTTAAACTATTCTAAGACTGGCATAATAGTTGTGGATTTCTAACACCTTCGCACTTCAAAATCTACCTATTTATTACAGTGAGCAATTACATAAAGGCTTCAGTATCTTGGCTTGACACATTTTTCAAACTAGCAAAGCCTTACTGCATACACATGTTTTTCTATACGTGTGTGTATGGGTAGTTTTTTGTTTTTTTTTTTTTGTATTTCGCGTAATTAATTAATGCACAGTAATTAATGCCTTATAAACAAGCTATGGCTGCTGTAGTCATTGCAACAGAGATGACAGAGTTCTGTTGTTGCATTTGGCTTTTTGGCCTAAAGCCATTTAAAATTAGTTAATGGAATTTCATTTTTCACCCTGGTATTTAAACATGATACATTTTCCCATTAAAGATCCCTGACATTCTCATGTGACAGTAGATGAAACTGAGTGACATAAGCCTCTGCCCTCTTGTGGCAGATCAGGTTGATGAAGTAAGCAACGATTAGAGATATTTTCTTCAGCAGTGTCTCTTTTCTTTTCAGTGGTATCTCTATAAAACGATAAAAAGTTTTAAGGGTTCAGCTCTGCAGACACAGAAGTGTTTGCCTAGTTCCTAATGGAACTAGGCCCATAGGGAGAAAATGACTGGCATTTCTGATTCATCTCTGCTATTCAAACTCTGCTTTAAAGACTGATATTTTCAAATTTAAAAAAAAAAGGAGTCCCTATGCCATGGTGATGGATAAAGTTCTGCTTGCAAAAGATGTCTCATTTTCTGCAGCTTACAGCAGACAAATCATTGAATATAGGATTAATTTGTAACAGTTCAATCTTCTAAAGAGACCAGGAAGTGTTAAATGAAGGCATATTTGATCAATGGGTACTTCGATGTAAGTGTTAAACAGAGAAAACTAGTGTGTGAATGTCCTCGTATTAAAAGGAATCGGAGGAGTACAATTTGGACATTCGGGCAAGAAAGAAACTTTTCTCCTTTGTTGCCCTAGCAGCAAAGTACTTTTCAATAGTATTTTTCAAGGCACTTGCTGATTCAGCAAGTTCCCTTTCTTGTTTCGAGCTTCTGACATAGTTTGTGGGTGGTTCACTGTGAGAAGAGATATAATAATACAAAAATGATAGTGGCATGCAGGTGAACAGAAGTGAAAAGTCATGAAGAATTTGTGAAGACAAGCTAAAGAGCTCTGGGTACTTCAAAAGCTATAGGAGGTTATAGTAAATGAGTGATTCTGGTTAAAATGTAGAAATACAGAAAAATGTATTTAAAGAAAACTGGAGGTCAGGTTTTGCTTGTCTGTGTAAATCTGCTGTTCCAATTCACTCTTGGAACAAGATCAGAAGGATCATCTTAGCTCCAATTAAATATAATAAAAGGCTGATTAACTTTCTGAGGGGAGAGAAAGAAAAAATAAGAAATTACCTGTAAAAAAAATAAAACTAACCCCCCTCCAAAAATCCACAAATGAAAACAACCAAAAGAATCAAAACAAGCCTCAACCAACCAAACTACTCCAGGTTCAGCAAGTAGAAAAATAAGTTCAGGATAGGTATATAAGTGTAGTAATGTATTTATTTAGTAATGTATTTTATTTGAATTTTGTGACATGAATTTAGTCACAGATCTGAAGTACAACAACTAGTTCTGTTTCAATCTGGTGTTCAGTTCTTTAACATCCGAAATCCCCTCTGTTTAATGAGTAGAATGTGACACTCATGTAGCAGTTGATTGTTTTGAGCTCTCTCCCTCAGATGCTTTAGTGACCACCAAGTACTATGCTGTGCTACATGATTCAATACCAGCAAATGTGTCCACCATAAATAAAACCATATAATATTCAGATATCAGATTGCTGAATAAAACTGTCTGTAAGCAAAGTAAAACAAGAAAACAGCTGAAAACCATAAGAACAAAAAGTAAAAACAGGAAAATAAGAAATACCAGTTCTTAAAGTTTGTAAGGCCACTTTAACGACATAATGGCATCCTTCTTCTGGTTTGTTGTTTTTTGTTTTTTTTTTTTTTTTTTTTTTTGTAATGCAGTGTCTGCTGAATGTCCTGTCCAGTCAATACCAGGGAATATTCCAAGAATCAGTCAACAGAATGCTATTGATTTGGGGATATATGAGGAAAAACAAGAACAAAAGGCAAAAGAGAGGACAATGGAGCTTTTTCCATGTGTTTTGCAGAATGTGCCATATGTGTTTTGGCAGCTTTTGCATTTCTGTAGTTTGTAATGAATGGCACCCTTAATGCCTTCTTACCTGACCTTGCCACTCTGTGTTGTAGATTTTAAGACATCTTGACACCAAAATTATTATCAAGAAAAGAAGGAAAGAGTTATAAAGAGAGGGACAGAGGAAAGAGAGGGAGAAAGACAAAAAGGAAGAAAAAGGAAGGAGGAAAAAGGAAGGAAGGAAGAAAAAGAAAGGAAGAAGGAAAGACAAAGGGTGTGTGTACAAGGACTGAAAACAGGCAGAGCCCTAGCTAACAGAAGAAAACAAGGGCTGTGAGTGGGTGTTGGGACTGGGAGGGCCACACACAGACAGGATGGGTTAGAAAGCAGTGGAGAGAGGTGAATGGGAGAACAGAGGAAAGCCAGGAATTACTGGTGTCTGCAGTAAACTTGCTTACAAAAAGTATTTGGGTTACTGCTGGCTTATACATTTAATTGAAAATTTAAAAAAACCCCACTGTGGATTAGCATCCATGTAGCTGTGAGCATATTTATTATTAAATCCCACTTCTTCATGTCCTTTGTGTACTGCTACCATGAGCAGACAGCCTACCATTTTTCAAACATCTGTTTTGAAAGACTGTTGAATATTTGCTTACAGTAGCATGTATTTAACATTTAAGCACTTTCAGCAACTGTTTGAAACAATTAGCTCATAATGAGCAGCTTCTATGCTACCAACCTATGATAAAATGCTTATTAAAAACTTTAAAATGTTAAGACTGACTTTAACAAAAAGAGGCCACACAATCATCAGCTGTCCTGGGAATCTTTCTGATGTGTTGTTTCTACAAAGCAGAAAATAATTGCTGCAAAAGTTCTATTTTACTCTAAGCTTTTGTGCCAAGACCGTATCTGAAGGTACCTCAAAACCTGCTGAAGTGGAGTGCTTTGTGACAGATTCCTGAAGCATCATATGAACACAGTTTTGACATGGTATATCATAAAAGGGATTTGGAATTTTCTTGGCCTTCCTCATGAACTTTTATCTCACTTCCTTCATCATCCTCAGGCCCAAGGTGCTACCGTGACAACATAGCTGTAATAGTTTTGACAAAATACTCAAGCCAGATGAAAAAAGGGAAGGCAGAGAAAGCGTTTCCTGGCACCAACTGCTACAGAGAAGGCAGCTGACAATGAGGTCTTGCCACAGGGTTAGACCATCAGAAAGAGGAACTTGTCTCCCAAACAGGGCTTTTTCCTGAGTTTCTTGAGCACAGAATAGTGTTGCTGGTATTTGAGAACTTTGACTTCTTAAAGGTGTCCTTGAAAAATCAGCAAGGTTTCTTTGTGGAGATTGTCTCAGAGATCCCAGGAGTCTTAAAAAAACCAACCAAACAAAAACACAACCAGATGACCCAAACAACAGAAAAACACTTCAGCCTTGAAACTTGAATTCTTTAGTTAGCTGAACCACAGTAATATAAATAAATAACTTAAAAATCTCTCCTTCTTCCCCTGAAGCTTTAGGACTGTTTATTTTTGCTTTAAGATGTAAACCTTTCTCTTCTAAATGCACCTGATCTGTAGTTCGCAACTTCTAGACACTTTGTAAAATCAAATTCCTAAAAGACACTTACTAGTTTGTGTCAACTATTCTATTAGAGGTTTTCTTTCACATCAAATATGCATAAGAAGGAGTTATTTCAAGATTTTGACAAATTTAAAAAGCAACAGTGCTATGAAAAATATATGGAATACATGTGTGTGGAAATTCAAGAGCATTAATTTGTTATTGAATGGCCCCTTGGTCCAGAAGTCGCCTCTGTTCTTCTATGTACAAGAAGCAATTTTTGTCATGACTTCAGTGGCCTTGTGTATTTAGCTTAGATGCTTTACTCCAGCATCTTCTATCTTGGTTCCTTTTGTCTTATTATGTGAATTGCAGTCCCATATGTCATATTCTATGCTATTGAAAGATATTGCACTTATGAAGAAGCAGTGAAAACTGAGAGACTTTTATTTGTAGGGTCTGGGGTGCAAATATTTAAAAGTACTTCCCTTTTTCCTTCATATTGAAACAGATTTGAAATACTGTTCTAAAATATGCACCAAGAATCACAGTGATGGAATGTTTTCACATTTTCTAAATAGACAAAAGAGTTCTTCTAAATTGTTCAGATTCTACGTACATAAATTAAATAACCAATACATCTTCAGTACACCGTGTTTTCTGTGATTATCTACATAATTACCATAATTGCCCATTGTATTCAATGCATCTTGGTAACAGTCTAACTGCTGTTATATTCCTGAAAATGTCATATTACTAATCATTGTCAACCCGGGGACATATGTACTTGGCATCATAAATTATATATCATCTCAAAGAGAAATAGTCAGTTTATTCTTTGCTACCTGGCTTATTTTGAGGTAGAGGAGGAATCTACTTCTTAAAATTTTCTATTTTAAGTATCTGAGTATTGCTTTGGATCATGATTTTGCCTACATCGTGAAATAAACTTCTGTGAATAACTTCAGCTGAATTACTCACATTACAATTTGACCAAAACTCTTAACCCAGCTGTATGGATAAAGGAGCTTTAAATGGTCTGAACTTTACAAACATAGAGAAGTAAGTAAGAGAAAACACATAAAAGATGGAGTGAATAAGATAAAGGTATTATTCTGAATGTAATCATCTCTCAGTCTCTGTTTCATTTGATTGGTAAGACTACACACTTGAAAACTGTAGATTTACTCAGTTCTTTGTATTAGTCTCTTCTGTATCTTTTACTGTCTTAGGCCATAGTCAGTTTTTATCCTGATAAGAAGATAATAACCATTCCATAATGTTTGGACAAATAAAATCCCCATGTAACTATTTTTATGCACCTACAGGAAGAAAGCTGAGTTTAAAGCAACTTTCAGAAAAACAAACAAAATTGTAAGGAATTTCTGATTTCTTAAGAGACTACTTTGTTCTCATTTTTCTGTCTATCTAAAAGACACAAAATCATCTGCAAAAAAGCCTAACCTGGAATTGTGCCCATCATCATTTTACAGTCCTTATAAAGTGCAAAGTACAGTCCTTCAACTATGATCCCATAAGTTTATGGGTCAACCCTTTGCTATTCCCTGTATTCAGAGCTTCTCCACAAGGTCATACTTTTGGAGTTACGAGCTTGTTTCTGATCCCATATGCCCATATGCCAAGAAAACTTTACATTGATTCATGGAGTCTGATTCCCTGTTGTAGAAGTGTTTGCATCTGCCTCAGTTGTTTTAGGAGCCCTGAGAAAGGATCCATCTCCTTTCCTTCAAAGCTTCCTGTGAAGTGGTGTCACACAGTGCTTACACAATGGACTGCTGGTATCAAGGCAAAGGTTGTCCTGTAAATTATTTTGATGTGGGTATATTTCTTCATATTTGCTGTAATGCCCTTTATCAGAAAAATCTCCTGGAACAGCAGTGGCAGGGATAGTAACTTTTTAACCATGCTACCTGAACTCTGTTCAGAACAGATCTAAGAGCAAATTAGAGTTGTAATAGACTAATGACTTATCTATGGGATTCTTACTACTATTGTCAGAGAATTAAAACAGAAAATATTCTATCATGGATGGATTTAATGAGCCAGCTCAGGTTATTCAGTGTTACCACAGCAATCAGACTGACTGTATATAAAACACTTTTCCATGAATATTTTTTCAGCCTGAAGAATAATCAGTTGTGCATCAATGTAGACTGACTAACTGTCCCATATATCTTGCATTACAGACTAAACAGATGGTTTTGAATCCCTCCCTTTGATATCATTTTGGCCTCTGGAGTTCAGCAGTGTAGTAGATGATAACAAATCCCAGGAATGAGGGGTATGAAACTTTGTAGCTGTTGCTTCAAAATACAGGAGTTTAACATATGATGAATGGCGGTTTATGGTTTGTATAATACCATCTGTGTGAATAGCAATTTGTGCCATATGAACTAACAGGTATCTATCCTGATTTTCCAATCTAGTACTGAAAACTTAGTAGTGAGGGCTAGTTTCCTTCTTGTCTTTACTACATTTGTACAATTACTGTAGAATAAATTACTGGCAAGAACGAACTAAAAGGAAAAAATATATTGAGGAATTGTGTTGACATATTGTAGTACATGAGAGTAATACTATTGATACAGAGTGAAAAATAGATTTCCCTGAAGTCAATTAGAATTTTCTACTGGATTCCACGTTGCCAACATTTCACTGCCAGTATGCGATTTGGCTGTTTTTACCTTTAATTAATGTACCATTCATCTGTTTTCCTACCCTTCCCCACTTACTTTCTCATCTTCCTATTCTCCCTCCCTCCTTACATCTCTTCGGTTCCTGTCCTATATCTGCTGCATCTGCCAGGCAGTTAAATTTTAAAATAGCTTTTCCCTTTGAAGTGCTAATACCAGCACTGCTATTTCTACAGCAAGTAACTTCACTGACTGTTGTGGTTTGCTTTTACTCTTTGTTTTGTGTGTTTGTATATGCATATGTGGATGTTACGTGATTTTAAGAGTGAAGAGGTGGAAAAAATAGAAAGAAAGAAAAAATCTCCCAATTAAATTTTATAAATGAAAGTTAAATCCCAGCTGCTCCACATCAGGCTGTGATTTTGTCAGATCTCATGAGCTAAGCAGGTTGAACTTGGTGAATAATTAGATAGGAGACCTCGGAGGAAAGCCCAGGGTGCTGTATGAGGTGCACAGAAGATTCAGTATCTGCGATGGTTCCCCTTCAGAAAGGGTAAATCATTGCTTGTGTTGTTCTTCCTTCATTGAATCCATCAGTGGCTATGAAACATGACAGGTCTGTGCAGAAAATCTGTTTTGGAAAATAATACTTTTAATACTTTAATACTGCCAGAAGGTAGGAGGATGTTCTGAAAGGACCACTTTGTACACACACTCATTTACAGTCTTTAACCATCTGGCCATGGATAGGAAAGTAGATGAACTGTACACCAGAGGCAGAGTACTGGACTTTTGATCAGTTCCAGCATGTGAAGTATTCAATTTTTTTGTATTGAGCACTTGAGCAATCACTGTTGTCTTCTGCAAGATGTCTCTTTTAGCTGTTGCATATGATATGTATGTATGTGTGTGTTTATTTTAGACTGTCCTTATGTGACCATCTTACGCTGTGCATTTATTTAGCAAAGTGGGAAAAATGCATTCCATGCTTGGGTGTTAACCTTAAGGATTTTGTGAGTCCTGACTGATACTGTGAGATTTAGAAAGCTTAGAGGTGGACATTTTAAATATTTTTGCTTCATTCAGGAGTGTGTTGCATCCTCCAAAGAAGTTTTTTCATTGATTTACAGGTATAGAAAAAACCACACTGATTAATAATGAAGTTAGCAGTTAAGTGTGCACTGAGAAAATTAATCTTTTGCACTATCTGGATTACTCTTAGGGTTTTCTTTGGGAAAGACAATTTGAGATAACTGCTTCCTGCTATGTATAAGTCAGGAATGTACTTACACTTTGATGAGTTTAACAGTGGGTCAAAGCTTGATGGTTTTTGTAACACTAGGTCCTCTTGTATGGCTGTTTCTTTGAGATGCTTCTGCTTGTTTACAAGAAACTACAAAATCCTATTTCCTTGAACAAGGCACTGGAGTATTTCTTCACTCCTTGCTCCAAGCCACTTTCAGCCGACTACCCCAAAAGGCTCTCTCCTTTTTTAAGCTTCTTTCAAGCCACCTGGGGGCATCAAAAGTTACCTGCCTACATTGTGTCTAATCTTTTCCGAGGCTTGCTGGAGAGGGGATGTAGGTGTGTTGGGGAGGTTACAGAGGGAGGTTACGGACACCTAAATCTTCATATAAAAGTTGAGAATTAAAATCTTTTTCTCCTATACAGGAATGTCTTTTTTGATTTAGCAGGTCCTTGGGGTATTAGAAAGATAGCTAGATACAGCAGTTACAGCTCTCAAGGCGTAAATGATTCTTAGGAACAACTTGAGGGAAGGCACACTTCTGAAAATACGGGGTGGGAATTCTGTAAATCAATTAATAATGATATGTATGTTTCTAGCTGAGATTTATATCTTTAATAACAACATGTGTATTTACATCTGAGATTTATCACTCTGTCACACAGCTTTGTTACTGTGCCCAATGGCTGGTCAAAATTTGGAGGTTTGTAGATTATTCCCATTAGAAGGGGGAGCTGTTAATAGAGATTGATCTTTTATCAGTGCAGTCCTATTTCTAAGAAGCAACATTTAAAAAATATTGTTTCTTTGAGCATAGCAGAAATTATACATATTGAAAAAGCTTTTTATTTTTCAGAGATTCAGCCTGTGTCAGCTTGTGCCAGCAGCCCAAAACCTGTCTAGGTTTACTCCTTGCTACCTGTTCATTGGAAGTAATTTGACATGAGCTTCTGCATATTTCCTCTTTCTCCATATTTATGCACGTCCTACATGCATAGCCTACATGTGTTGTGTCAATTTTATTTGCATCCTTCTTAAAAAACAGCAAAACCACTTCACCCACTTCATTCATATTCTGACCTGGCTTTTTCAAGCTTTTGTTTTGTACAGAGATGTGTAATTGTGTTTGGGGTTTAGAGACTAAAGTCATTTCAGTTACTTGTTTCAGCAAAGGAGGATAATGACTTCTTACATCTATCTTAAATGAAGAGGGACAGCTATACCCAAGAGCTGCAATGAGGTTTACCTGACCCATAATTTTACAGCATTATAAACCACATTTCAGCTGAAACATCAGGGCTAGCAAAACAATAGCAGTCTTGGTTCAGTATTGTGGTGTAGTGAGTTTTCCTTCCAATGATCTCATGTCTGTTCTTCCACAAGCAGGAAGTGCATTGAGGTTCTGAAGGGCAAGCCTGCAATGTGCTTTATTCTTTGGCAAATTGCACAGCTTCAGGAGGATGCTCAGAGATTGTGTACTGTACACACCAGCCTTGTCTGCAACTTGCCCTACCTTTGTATAGATCGTCTGGGGCTGTTTTCAGGGTGAGAGAACTACAAAAGCAATTGCACTTTAGTTTACAGTCTGCTCTGAGTCTGCAGAAGGTACAACTCAGCTGGACCAGCAATTTGGAGTAATGTGGTTTTTTGGATCATCTTATTTCTAGCTGTGATTTTTCAGTCACCCTTCCTATTTTCTCTCCTTCTTCAGTTCATTTCCTCTGGTGGCACAATTTAGGGTAATGCAATTGGCATATGAGTGAGGGTATTTAAAATCGAGGGCAATTTTAAAACCCAGAAATAATGTATATAGCAAAGCATTTCAGCTTCAAAAATTATCTACACTTGTTTGGAATGCCTCAGAACCCTTCAGGAATGACAAATTTTCCCCCCTTTAGGAAAATAAATCTGTCGTCTTTCAACATCATTGATGTCCTATCAGTAATTTGTGTCTATTGCTTTACTGTTAATAAGGATTTTTAACAGCCTTTCTGGCTTCAGTAAGAAAAAGTCATTTAATGAAAATTAAATGATGTCAGAAATTACAATACTCGATGACCAGCTAAACATGAGAGAAGATGCACTTTGCTGGAATATTTCAGAGGTGGTTACTGTATTGAATAACAGAAGTTGCCTATGTCAAGCCCTGAGCTTTTATATGACAAAGTTCCCATAGGTTTTATATAGATTGAAATCCACATTTGTTTAGATAATCTGACTTTCATAAAGATGAGAAGAAAAGCTCTTTGGAGAATGAGGAGAAGTTGAGTCAAACTCACTCTTAATGAACACTGGTGCCTTGAGTACCAAAAGGTAGATCTGCCCCTTTATTTGTCAAATATTTAATGCACTGAAAATTAATTGAAAATCAAGGCAAAAGACACTCTTTATGCCTTGAGTTTTAGTCTGTGCCTCAGACTGAAAAAAAATAATAATAATTCATCTGAAATCACAGCTTCCATGTAGTGGCCAGAATTAGTCATAAATCAGATCAACTTCATGAACCTTAGCAGATGAGTAACTGTGACCAAGATTTGAATATTAAGCCTTGAATCAAGAAAATGTCATATGGCCTTCAGGCCAGGGATATTTCATATAGATGTACTATTATAATTTGCTTTTACTTTTACTAAATCAGGATTGATTCTATCATGCAGTATTCGTCCTTCAATATAATTTATTTTCTAGAAATAAACCTAGACACATATATGTTTATATTTTATATAAGCTACTGTAATTAGAGATTTCATGTCAAATGTAGTGAACCCTCGGAGAAAATTCAGTGAATGCAATCCTAGCTCTGATGAATTAACTAGCAGCATTTCTTTGATTTTTTTTTTGTGTGATTGAGATTTCAGACGAAGTGTTAGACAGAGATACACCAAGACCAAACATCTAGATGTGGCAGCACTGAAACTTGACTCACAATATTAAAAAAATATTACTTGAAATATTTCCAATTAATCTGTGTCCATATGACTTCAGAAGTTGCAGTAATGAAACTATGCATCCATCTTTTCATACCAGTAAGGTATCAGCAAGAATATCAATCATTTTGTAGAAACATGAAGTTGTACTTCAGTAAATAACAATATAAGAAATCCAGGCTTTGAAGTTTTGCATACTTTGATAGTTACATAGTTCTACCACTGTCACTGAGATGACATATGAATAAAATTGCCCAGGCAACCCTTCTGTAATAAGGAACCTGGAGAATTTCCAAAAATAGAAGAAACAAGTGAAAAGCATAGAAAATAGGTCCACTCTCCCCCCTCTCTAGCTGCAGTGATTTTTCATTGAATTGTAGTACTAGGCCATTTTTAAGTAGGAAATGTAGCACAGCAGATAGACTGGACTTTCACCAGGCCAGTCATGACTGGTTTTCTCCTTTATGTTTTTAATTATACTACATCTTTATCCCAATCTCTGTAACAGTTGACACCTCATACATCATCTCATTTAACACCTTTGCTTTCTCCAGAGTTCAAAGTTAGTAACCTGGAAGCAAGGCATCTGTGTATGGGCAGCTGTTGAAATGGAAGACAAGAAAACCTGTATAAAAGTTGTGAAGTGGATAAGGAGCTGTAAAGGAAGAGAGTTTATGCTGAAAAGAGATCAATGCATAAATGGAATTTGCTAGGTTTGTTAAGACTCAGTCCTTATTATTTCTGTATCCCTTAATGAATTCATTAATAATCTTAGCAAAAAAGAAAATGCGTAATTTGCTTGCAACTTGTCAATAGCACATAGAAAATATTGGAGCCAAGCAATGATGTTGTATTATAGGATAACAAAATTCAAGATTATGCACCACAGCCCAATAAAAACTTTTGGTATAATCTGGTAATTTGCAAGTCAAAAGTTGTATGGCGTGAGAAAGACTTGTTGGTATTGAGCAGAAGAAAAACCAAAAGCTACCTCCACAGGAAAGTCATGAAAGAAAGTGAGGCAAATCCCACCTTTATCAGTATTTAAATGGGGATGAAGAGACCATTGTGGGCATTACTAGCAAGAGTTTACTGGAATGCCATGTATAAAACTCTGTTCATCTGTCAGTGTTTAAAAATTACTAATTTGAACTGTAATAGGTCATAGACATCATCAGGGAAATCCAGAACTTGATTTATGGAAAGAGATCAAAAGAGGATCTGTTTCAATTGAAGAAAAACGTGAGTGTCAAATATAAATATATCAATAGGTGAAGAGAAGAGTATAATACTTAGAATGTTAGGGGGAGAGAAACAAATGGGACAATTCCTAATCAGAGGAGTGATGTTCAGGCACTGCCTTCACTAGGAAGAGTGAAATTAACTGATTTTAAGATGAAGCACAGAAGATATTAGGTGATGTCTGCTAAAAAGCAGAGTTTTGCATTGGTGATTCAGAGGTTTTAATCAAGTTCCACTTCTTTACTTTTTCAGATGAATACATCAGTTTTTGCAGGAAACTTTTGATTCTGATAAAATGCTAATTTTTTTCGAAAAAAGTAGGTAGAACAATTCAATCTACTATTATGTAATTATGTTGGAACACCAATACTAAGTGCAATTAAGTAATATGGTGCATATAGCCAGAAGTAGACAGAAAACAGTGAAGAAAATTAAATTTACTTGAAAAACAGATGCCACAATAAAAATTTTGCTTCATCAAAATATTAATTCAGTTGACACAATTTTAAAAACAAAATCAGAAATGGCTTTCTTTGAAAAGTCTGTGTCAAATTTAATTGGGCTGTGACAAATAATGACTTCACAAGCTTAATTTTAAAAGTTCAAAATTGGCTTTACTTGTGTTCTTTTCCTACAGTAAGAATGGCTTTGAATGTACATGGGAACCTTCAGAATTCACAGATGTGATGAAAATGGGAAAATTTGGAAAAAGAGGACAATTAAGATTTTTCTCTCTAGAAGGCAAGTAAATACTACTTTTTAAAAGAAAATTCAACTGTAATTCTTACGTGCTATTGTGCTGTGCAGTCTAAATGCAGCATTCCAGTGTTGAGCCTACAGATTTTTAGTCCCACTATAAGTGCAAGCCACAACACAGCCTTGACTGTGGAATTAATTACTCTTTTGTGTGTAACACAAAGCTATGCCATAATGCAAAAGGAAAATTAACATGTCACGTAAATGAATTTTTCCCACAAAGCTGCTCTACTTTTCATTTATTTTCTTCTTCCTCCTTACACAGCTTTAAACCTCTGCCTGTGATTAGCTATCTTAGGGTTTGTGACAGTTTGGGGGATCTCTCTATGTAAAGCTTATGAACTCTGTCTGATACTTGGAAATCTCTATATATAGCTGTGTCAGGTTGAAAATTCTTTGCTAATCTAAAATTCACAAGACGTGATTTTTGCTCCTGGCACATGATCAATAAGGAATTGTTAAACCTTGATAATACCTTATTCAAATACAGTCCCTTGGAGCATGACAATGCTGCCAGGTAGGCAAACCTGATTTTATAGATGAGGCAGTAATAAGTAGGTGATAAATCATCTATTCTACACAAATTTCATCACTTGACTAGGGAGCTACCTGACTTAGAAGGTAAGGTGGCTTCTTGCTTGGTGCTGTAAAGTATATCTTGTATTGGACGGGGATGGTGGAGTTGGAGGACTTCTACCTGTATTTGGAGTGGAAAAGGAAGACAGAGAAATGCACAGGTGTTCCTGCATTTAACAGCTGTTCTGAAACCCTTAAAGTCAGAGTGGTCTTTTGCCCCTTCTGTGAAGAAACTCAAAGTCCAGCGTACTGCTAGTTTAACAAATAGTATTTGAAGAAACCGGCACCGCCCTCAGAAGAGAGGGCAGCAAAGCTCTGTGCGGGGGGACTGGGGAAGGAGCCAGTGTTGCTGCCTCAGCAGACCAAGGCAAGCTCACATGGACACCAGTGATGTGTTGCATGGGAAAACCTGGCTCCAGCAACTGGCGCGTGGCCGAGCAGTTGTTTTCAACAAGGCTAAGGGGCGGTTTTGGACGCATTTGTGCAAATGAGCTTAGTCCTGCTACCGTGATCACGGCCACAGGGATGCCCGGGATGCTTGTATTGCCCGGCTGGCCCCTCAGTGCCGGCAGCTCGGGAGTCGCGGGGCTCTGCTCCACAGCCAAGGCGCCCGGCGGGCCTCTGGCAGCCAGGAGACAAGGAGGGGCTGCGGCTCCCGCCCGCGGCCCGTTTCCCGTGGAGCTGAGGATGCTCCCGCGTCCAGCGGAGCGGTGACTGCAGCCCGCTTAGTGGCGCGGAGCCTTCCTGACTGCCCACGGTTACCTCGGTCTTTCTTCCCCGGTCCCGCCGGCCGGGAACGGGGTGCCACCCGGTGACCTGTCCGGGGATCCCCCCGCCCTCCCTCAGACCGGGCAGCGCACGGGCACCCGCGGCGAGCCGGGAGCTGGCGCGGCATCCACCCTTCCGTCCTTCCGCGCTGGCGAAGCCCTGTGCCGGGGGCGCACTTCGGGAGAAGGGACCGTCCCGTGCGCCCTGCCTCTCCCCAGCCCCCGCGCCTGCCTCCTCCCCTGGTCACTGGGACTGATGAATTAATCATGATGTGGCTGCTGTTAATGCATTTATGTGGAGCGGGCTGTGCCAGTGGCTCGCGGAGCGGCGGGTGAGGGAGCGCGGGGAGCGCCGGCCCCTCAGCTCCGCTCCGCTCCGCTCCGCGCCGGGCGAGCCGCGGCCGCGGCGCTCCATGGCTCCGGAGGAGGTAATGGGAGTCGGGACGCGCTGCCCGATCCCCCGGCAGCCAGGAAAGGGGCAGGGCAGGTGGGGCGCGGAGGGGGCGCGGGCAGGGCAGCTCCAACTTGCCGGCAGGGGGGAGCGGAATGCTCGTGTTGCCGCGGGAGGTGTGCGGGGTGTGCTCGCTTCGCGTCCCAGAGGTCCCCCCAAATCCTGCCCGTGGTTTAAAAATCTCTCTCTTGGCATAAGTGCGCGGGAGCCAGGCTCACTTTATCGCCGCTGACGCTGTCAAAATCGCTGTGGTTCCAGCAGTAACAGCAGCGAGCCCCCTCCCTTCCTCCCTCCCTCCCTCCATCCCTCCCTCTGCCGGGTCACCCGCTCCTCGTGAGAAACCAAACGCTGATATTCCATTAGCTTCATCTTCCCCACGAAAGTGAAGAAGACTTGCTAATTAATTTACATACGAGGGAATGATGTCTGAAGGAAGGAAAAAATACCCCGTTGCACCTGCTCCGCCGAGACTTGTCATCTGAATCTGGAGGAGAGCTATAAATCATGTAAAGTGTTCGCGGTGGAGTCGGCTTCTTCTGAGAGCTGTAGGATTATGTATCCAAATGCTGAATTTATATTTCCCACTAGGAAAAGACTGAAACTCAGGTCAGATATAAACTACGTCATTTCATTTAAAACAAAACTGTAGTTATTTATTGTAATTCAAGAGGGGATTTTTCCTGATTAAATAGAAAGTACTATTAGAGCATGTAGTAATGATTTACACGTTATAGCCTGAAATCTCTTGCAGAGTTGGAGGTGGTGGAGTGTAAGGATGGTGCTTTAGAATCACATATGTCCTCTTATTTTTGCCACACGTGAAAAAACTGAGAATAACCAGGCTGTTTTACCTTCTGTTTTTAGTGTGTACAAACGCATATTTTCTGTCATACAGGATGGGGAAAACTTGGACAAGGGATAGCACAACTTCCAGTGAAAATGTTGACTTTCTCAACTACAGCAACTAAAATCTGTGTGATGTCTGCTTTGATTATTTCCACCCTTTGGAAAAAAGCTTTAAAAAATGTCATAAGCTACTTCCAAGAATTTCACTTACTGCCTCTAAGGCAGTACTGTAATAGTTCATGACACTTGCCTGCTAAATGAGCTGAACTGGGGAGACCTACTGTTCAGTAAGATGTTTGTGTTATTCCTGTGCCAGGTATCTCTTCATAAAATGCAAAATGATGGCTTTAGTCTGATGAGATAATGGTTTCATATTGCAGAAATTATTCATACTTTAGTTTTGTGACATTAGTGAATTTTCATATATTTCACTACTTTTGTTGCTGGCAAGAGTAGACTGAGGTTTTGTCATTGCAAATGGAACTAATTTAGATTGGGGTTAATTGCTTTAGTAGCCTAACGTATTTTCGACAATACTGTAAATGGCAAATATTATTAAGTTCTTTTGTTCCACTTATGTGAAAATATTGCTTTTTGATTAAAAAGACATTATGTGTTATAGATGGATCCTGTACATTGCATCAGAATGAAGGAATTAAGGAGTTTATGTGCTTTGACAGCACGTGTGATTTGCAAGTTTTACAATAAGTTGTGACTTATTGTAAAAGTGTGTGTATGTGTGTGGCAAAAGACTGCTATGCTAGTAGAAGAAACTAATAATAACACAGAAATCTGTGAGGTAAGCAAGAACATATGAGCCAGGCTAACCAGTCAATATGCTTATTTTGAAAGCAAGCCTGTATCCAGTAGTTTTCATATCACTGTTCTACAGCAACAAAATAAGGGAGAAAAAAATAAGCCCAAGGCAGAAATAAAAAGACAAGAATTTAAAAGGAGACTAATCACATGGGGAAAAATATTTTGAAATCAAGTCTTTCTGTCAAATCCAAGACTGCAGGTCATTGTTAAACTAAATCATACTCACATATACAGCATTTTTATGGCATTTAAGGGGGGATCCTTGGTCTAGTCTATAACCAACCAATTAAAAGAGATTCAGTTATTGAGAATTTGGTTTGTCACAGAATAAGAGGTGGTAGAGGTCAAATTACAGTCAATAAAAGTGGAGTTCATCTTTGAACTTGGAACAGGAGAAAAAATTTGTTTTCTTTTCCAAATCTTCTCTCTCTAACTGGAAATGCTGTCATGGACACCAGTCCACAAAGTGGCTGAAGTTTATTAATTGGTGAACATTTCTCATTCTAAGATACCATTATAATAGAAATACTTTTTTCTGTTTAACTGTCATTGTTCTGTCCAGTGCTTTGGCTTTGTAAGGTATAAGTAAAACATGGAAGTTCTGATTTGGTGTTTGAACAATATATGTCACTGAGTAAATTTCAGTCCAGTGTACATTTTTGTTTGGCTGTCAAGTGTTGGATCAACTTATATTGGAAAAGCATTTGCTTCTTTTCTGAAATAAAATGAAAAAAAATAAATTGTCAGCCAGAGGGAGGTGGGTAAATGTGTTTACACTCACCAGACTTTATTGGCCTTACAATCTTGACTTGTGTTTGATAGAAGGGATTGTGGGCTTGGTGACTTCAGTGAATGACAGACCTGCCTACCTTTTCAACAGTTGCAACAGGCTGAGCATGCTCTTTGGGTCAGGAAACCACAGAGATGCTTGTTTATTGATGGGCATAGCTTTGAAAGGAGCTGAATGGAGAAGAGTTAGTTGTCTGCAGCATTGCTCAGTGTTCACTTACTGCTATACAAATAACTATGTGACAACTGGCCAGTAGCTGTAGTCATGTGAATATGCCCTCTCTATTTTCTGTAGCTGTTTTTGATTTACGTGCTGCTGTAGAAAAGTTCTGAATGGGTTGTTCAATGATTAACATAAAAGTGCCACGTTGTGATGGGTGGGGATAGTTGTACGTCCTAACAGGTTAAATTCCAAGATTCTGAATAGTGACAGCGTTTGAGGTGTATATGCTTTGAGTAGAATCAAATTCCTCCTTTGACTGTTTAGATAGTAAGCAGGAATCCATCAAACTGGCAAGGAGGACAAATATTTAATGAAGACCCAAAGAGGCAATTTCATTTCACTATGTTTGCAGTGCACTGCTCTGTTTAGCTACTGATTAAATCTTTTGATCTCAAGGAGAGCTTCTAGTCATCTGCTTTGATGCTATATTCTATAAAACCATTTAAACTAGAGGGGTAGGAGTTTAAGTCTTAAGATTGTTTTTTTTCTTGGCGATAAAAAGTTGCATGAAGTCCTCTCATAGCCCTAGCTGAACTTCAGTGGGAATAGTGTGAACAAGAAGTCTGGGAAGGAGGGGAGCAGAACAGGGAGTAGTTGACCACCGTAGTAATTCAGGGCTGAAGAAAAGGCCTTTCTGAGTTAGACAACAATCTTATCTAATTCTAGTCATAAAGTCATCACAGTCTTACCTTTAGTACATAGCCCTGTTGCTCTTTCTGGAAAGGTATTTCAAAACCTCTCTGCTAATGCTTAGAGTTTTCTTTGAACTTTCAGCCTAAATATATTCTCTGATTCTTAATTTTTAATCTCTCAAGACTGTTGTTTAAAACCAACTCCTTCCTTGGTGGGTAGCCCTCAATAAATTATAAACATCGATCATGTGCTTTCCTCAGCTTTTTTGTGCTAGGATCAAACAAGCAGAGCAAGCACCTTTTAGTCTGTCTGGCAAAACAGAATAAATAGGAAGATACAGAGGGTAGTTAACTTGGTTCTCCTGACTTCCGAACCTTGTACCTGAAGTGTTTGCTCAAAGTCTTGAATAAAAATGCTAATTCTCCACCTGGTCTTTTGAAAGTATTTTGTCAGACACCGGTGAATATCAAGTTTCATTTACAGATATGCCAGGTTGGTTTAATCTGTTAGTAGTAAACAGGGGTGTGTGGTTTATCTTTTTGTGTTGCTCTCAAATGATAAGAGACCAACACAGAAATAATCACAGAAATTCTGCTATTAGTAATCATGTGGCGTTGAAGAGTTGCTAAAGGTTTTGCCATTTCTAATATGCCTGTGCAGATGCTCCTCCAATTTCTTCTGTAGGTTAGCAAGAACCTCCCCTGTATCAAGAGGGCTTCCTGTAACCAGTTTTTATCAAAACACCTCTGCTTTTCACCATGTTCACAGACATATGAGAGTGAAGAATGATTTTGAAGAAGTCCATTCACTATGTTATCATTTGTCACATTTATATCAACTTTATTTTTGTGTTATGCTTATATTTCCAATTCAGTAAATAATTGCTGGGTGATACCATATCAAATTCTTTACTGAAATCTGGAGAGAGTGGATTCTGAATTTTCTTTCCCATAATATTTGCTTTTAAAAGGATTGGCTTCTCCCTTCCACCAAGTATTTATAAATACTGATTAAGATCCCTCCTGAGCCTTCTCCAGGGTAAAGTAACTCAGCTCTTCCTGCCTTTCTTCATATGACAGATGCTCCAAGACCCATATCTTCTCTGTGTCCTGGATGTACATACTGGATGTACACCAGTATGTCCGTGTACTTTCTGTACTGGGAAGCCCAGAACAGGATGCAATATTCCAGATGTGATCGTGCTGGTGCTGAGGGGAAGGATCATCCCTCTCAGCCTGCTGGGACTGTTTTTCCTGACACGAAGAGTGTTGACCTTCATTGCTACATGGGCACTTTGCTGAGTCATGTTCAACTTCTTGCCCACCAGCACCTCCCCCCATCCTTTTATGCCCAGTTCTTTCCCCTTGGTTGGTCCCAAGACTTTTACCAGTGCACACAGTTATTCCCCTCTTGGTGAGGAGTGTGTATTTCCTTTTGCTGAACTTTATTTCTCCAGCCTGTTGAGGTCCTTTAACACAACTATTCCCTATTTCACATGCTCTGCCAACTTGCCAAGGGTGCCCTCGGTCCCATTATTCTGGTCTTTAAAGAAAATGGCCCCAATATCAACAGGAGTGCACAACTAGTAACATTCCCAGATGAATTTTGTGGCAATCCTCCGAGCCCAGCAATTCCACCACTTTCCATTTCACCTCACTTTCATGCTTCATTAGTAATAATGTAATTGTTAGTAGTAATGGTTAGTAACATCAGTAATGATTTTACTACTGCTGTGTGGCTGGGAAAATTAACAGATAAAAGTATTGCTTCACCAGCTTTCCTTGCTCTGGTTTAATAGCACCAGCACGTGTGTGTACGTGCATGCACCAATCGACAGTTGTCTTTTGGTCTGTTTGAGTGTATGACTGTGAATTACTCATACCATATATTTGACACAGGCAAGATACTATTTTGTATGTCACGCAGGCATCGCAGTTTTTTTGCATTAAATTTATTTCCCCACCTCATTTTTATAGGGAGATTGAACCTCAGAGCTTGTTATAGTTAGGGGAATTTGAAATGGGTAATCTTGAAATTGATTGCAAAATAGAGGTGAATTAATTGCTCTATAGCTGAAGTTTTTGAAGCCAAATGTCCTTTCATTCAGAGGAAGCAATTGAGTACCTTATGTTAAAAAATGCAAGGGCTTTTTTATGCTTCCTTCAAATAGCAGAAATATCTTTTGAGAAAAATTGCTTCTGTATTCCATATTTTCTCTTACTATCCACACTCACCTGCTTTGCTAGCAGCAGTGAGAAAAGAGACAAATACCCTCATTGCAAACAATATGTAAGATTTCTAGGGTGAGACTCAGTGCTCTGTGTTTAAGCTCAGATTGTTTAAGTTTGGTCTAGAATCAAGCTGTTTTGTTGCAGGAAAATTTATTCAATATTGCTTGAAGGGAAGGAGTTTTCTGTTGGTTTATCAAGCGAGTGATATTTTGCTTTTAGCTAAAAATATATATTTTGTTTGTATGTGCACATAGAAGAGTGATGAAAAGGAACTTTTTCTTCAAATGGCTTTCCATTTACAGAATACTGCTAAGATAGCACTTAAAATACTGAAAATGATGACTCTCTACTTTTTCTGCCTTGAAATGAGGATATGGTGTCCTAGGAACAGTGATGAGCTAACTGTACTTTCAACTTAATACCTTGACACTGATTTTGAGAAGCAATCTGGTCTTTGCAGTTTGATTCTGAATTCACATTCTGTAAGAACTCCATCAGAAAAATGGGAGAATTTTGCTTCTCTGTGTGATGCTAAGGCCTCTCAGGATGCCTCCAGAATTTGGAGAGAAATGACTCTTTACATCTAAGCTGCAGTGAACAGGTGGGAATTGAAAAATTGTGAATGGGCACCTGTGCAAGTATGCAGCTCTAACATTTTCTTTTAGTTCCAAAATCAATATAAATGCATATGCCCATCATCTGAATTTCAGAAAAATAATTGCTTTTGTTTTTTCTTCTTTTTGTTGTTTTTGTTGTAAAATTTCCTGTTAACAGTGTACATCTGTTTAACTTGGAAAGGTAGAGCAAATCCTTTTCAACTGAGGTTGTAAAAGGTGCAGATGTAGTTACTAAGTAAAATGTTACACATTATCTGCAGAACAATGGAGAAAATTGTTTAATATTTTTTCCTATGGATGCTAAAAAAGCTAGCAGAGAAATTTTCCTGCTTGCCTCCTGTGAAAGTCTCCATTCTCTCGCAAACTAGCTGAGAAACAGTTTGCTATTTTGTAAACCAAGACTTTATCTCACAGGTGCAAACTTGTTATGTATAGCCTTGTTGTCCACACTGAAGAAAATATTTTGAAATAGGCGTCATAGCATTCAGCCAATCACTCTGGGAGGTGTATGGTCAAGCACCCAATAATGTCATTTCTCAATTGCAAACCAAGTTATATCTATGAGGTGATAATTAATTAAATGATCCCATTCTATCCTGGACTGGAATTCCGTGTCATTCTTCGTGCCGTCTCTGCGGACAACAGCAACATTTTCCTACTATGATTCTCCAGATTGCTAACCAACCATTTTGTGTCATTTAAGTCTCTGCAAGTGAAGTCTTACATTTTGTCATTATAAAAACTGTTTAAAGAGGTAAAAAAAGGTGTTGAATTTAATTCTTTATTAACTGCAAATGGTAGACTTTTTTTCCCCCCAGAAATTGACAACAGAAATGTGTGTTCTAAGACTGTATTTATTTACAATGGGATCTTAGTGGATATCTGAAAAAAAAATTGAAGCGAGATATTAGGGGGATTACAATAGGAAATTGGGGAAATAAATAGGGGAAAACAATTAGGATTGTTTTGATAAATGGCAAAGTATCAGTTAGTAGAGATATTGGATTTTAGACATGAATTGATAAGGTAATTCAAATGCAAGCATAATGTTTTTGTTTCTGGATGAAGATAAACTGGGTTACTTCTATCCTTGTCATAATTTAGCATTTATATAGTGTTTACAAGGTAAAAAATTCCTTATAGATACTGATGATCTTCATTTCACTCTCTGAAGGCAGGTAGGTGTTCTGCAAATTAATGGTATAGGAACAATATATTTTAGACCTAGAAATCTGCTAAGAGTTTGAATTTTGGTATAAACGTGTTTGAAGTTTTTAAAGGGCAGACTATATCCCTCAGAATCCGGAATCAGCTCTTAGAAGATATGCTTTCATTTTTAAGGAACAAAGAAACAGGGTTTCATTCAGAACACTTGAATAACATCATGTCTCTTTGATAACAAAGTCTAGTCAGATGTAGTTTTTCCTGAATAAAAGTGTTGGATACTATAAAGAACATTTTTTTAAAAGTTCACGTGGAGTAGATCTTTAATTTACAAAGATTATATAAGATTTAGCTCCCATTTTTTTGTAGAAAGGTATTTACACATGGAAGGAGGGAACTTGTCTTTCCTGTCTCCACCCTCTGTGGTTATCAGACTTTCCCTCCAGCAATCAGTTGACAGCAATCAGTTTGCGGATTATTTCTGGAAGGAAAAAGTTTACAGCTTTACTTCAACAGTAAGATTAAAAATAAAGTAGCTGTCATCTGTTTCTGTGGCTTAACTAGTTAAAATCATAGCCACAAAAATGCCGTATTACTCAGCTGAGCTGTTCACTGCATTTTATACAGTAAGCAGCCTTATTAAATAAAGGCAGTCAAGCCTTGCAAACAGTAGTTTGTAACACAAAATTTTTAAAAATTAAGTTTTTATTGGAACTTCAGAATTTGCTATTTATTGCTTCTAGATAAAAAAATTCTTTCAAATAAGGCTTACACAGATATTGTAATGAAATATTTTATTCTGTGACCTTGTCATATATGAAGGACATGTAGGTAATTCTCAAGATGAAAGTTCATATCTTATAACAGCCAGATTCTTGAGCATCTTCCAGCCCTGACTCAGATTAATTCTCACAGAACTGTGTTTTCCACTGCATTGTTTACAAAGGTAAACACTGACAAGTTTAAGATAGAAAATAATTTTCAATTGTCAACTTTGACACTTTCTAGTGCTAGATTCTTGAGATGCGATATGAAAATAAACATTCGAGGGGTTTTTTTTTTTTCTAGGTTGCCACAGTCAGAAATCTTTTAGACCTAATCCCCAAACATTAGGCTATTTCACAAAGATATGACTCTGCTTCCTTTGCACCACATGCTGCCTTTGGTTTATTCTGTAAATAAATTGTTCAGTTTACTTAGATGGTGATTTTTTGGGGTTTTTAAATCTATCTGCTTAATTTGCAGAATTTCTTTTTATGGCTTTGATTTTGTTCTGTACTATAGAATGTGAAGTCTCTTAGTAGTTTTGGCAACCTTTGTATCACTGATTTTCTGGCTATAGTATTTTCCCTCCTGTCCTATAGTAGAGTAATGAAATATGCTCAAAATGCATAGACTTTTTTGTGCTTTTAGGATTTTCTAAATTCAAAATCTGACATGTGCACTGGAGAATGAAGAAGAACAAAAAGCTTGTTATTTTCATACTCTGATGCATTCTCATCTTAGCTCCAAGTTTCTGGATCCTAAAGTAATATCCATGCCTGTACACCGCAAACATTCCTGAGAGGTTAGGCCTCCTTAGCAGGTTAGAGAGCTGAACATTTGTGTTATTTTCACTCTTTTTTTAAATACCCCGTCTGCAAAATTATGGAAGCTTAAGACAGTTATTTAAATGTTTGATGGGTGGCTTTTTATGTTTGTACTTTATCTCCTGTATCCTGAGAGTAGAAATAGTGCCAGTGATAGAAAAGTTTCAAAACTAAATTTGTCCTGAAAAGAGAGCTGTTATGATAATTATGCATAGAGCTTTAAAAAATAGAAATAATATAAATCTTCACTAAATAGTCATTACTCAAAGTTAGATAATCTGATATTCTGAAAAGAGCACTGTATTGTTCTTCTTTTAAATCCTTGTGTGGTCACACACACAGAACATGGTGCTGTAATACTCCAAGGAATTGTTCTACTTTGCTTCTGTAGTGAAGCAGTTTCCTTTAATCAAATGGAAGCCAATAGAAGTACACGAGCATCGAACAGAGCTCTGTGTTGCCTGCTGGGAGATATTTAAATTTGTGCTAGCTTGCACTAGAAGGAAATGCTGTTAAAGCATTTTGTTTTGTTTCTGTAAAAACTCTAATTTTCAGTGTGTAAAATTGCCTTAAAAAAAATCAGATAATACCGTACTTACTGATTAAGGCAATTAACTGTTCAGCCAATAGTGGAATAATACCATACATGTTTTAACATGTTTATTCCTGTACAAGTTGATCATATTACTTTATACTATAAATAAAAAATATGGGCTACTCTGCTGTTTCTAATTTACTTTTTGTGATCCTATGGTATTCTCATTTATTAAATGTAAATAATCATTTTTATATATATGTGAGGAAGGAAATAATTACATAGGTCTTAAATTGCAAGTATTGCTTCGATCAAGATGATTTTGCATTTATCTATAAATTATTCCTTGCTAAAAAGGTTCAGAAAAAGAAGAATGCTAAGATTGCAGAGTAATTTTTAAAAATTATGAATCAAAAAATATCAGTTGTCTCTGCATATGGTGTATTATATGTGCATTAGTATTTTGACACATTCATTGTCTGTTCAGTCATGTGCTGTTGATCCCGGGCCCATGGAATGTGTTAATTGTGCACAGTTATTAATAGCAAGAGGTTCTTTATAATTTTTCTTTTGTTGATTTTAATGTGGATAGCATGATTCAATTTATTTTTTCAATTTTATTGTAATCTTATCTTTTTAAACAGATGGAGCAACCAAAGCATATACTATGAATTGTTATACAGACTCAGAATTGTTATAAGACTCAGAATTAAGTTTTGGGTTTGTAGCTATTGAATGAGACATCTTCTGTATGAGAACGTGCCTCATGTGCAGTGGTTTAAATGTATTGTAGTATAGTGTGTAATTGAGGTGAGCTTGTTCTTAGCACTTTAAAATGTACTTATGTAAGGCATGAAGAAATTTTAGGTATCAGCATAGGATTGGTGAGAAACTTTTGGAGGGAATGTACCTGTCCTCACAAACTATTTCAGCATAATATTACCTGAGAAAATGTTAATTATGTTTAATAGAATTACTGTCTTCCTACTCCTAACTAACTTTAAGAGAACTACAGGTTCCAGGAATCTGAGTTGTAGGGCAGAACTTACCATGCTGGCAGCAGGAAATCTGTATAATTAGTGGAGTTTATTTCACCTAATGTAACGGAAAATCTTTTTTCTTTTTTTTTAACAAAGGGCTAAGGGAAAACTTCTTTCCCCTTGTACAAATTACCTGAGGAATTTATTTCCTAAGTGAACTAATTTATTGTACTGCTGGAGCTTCAGGATTCCTCAGAATACAAATTCTACCTTCCAGTTAGTTAGATAAGTATCCAAGTATGAAATAATTTCATCTTGACCTTTTAGTATCTAACTTATTTAAATTTTGCTGCTGAGTAAATACCTACTTAGCTTTAATACATTCCTGTTTAATGTGGAATGGCTCTGAAAAATGAATATTACCATCTAATTGTTAAGGTAATAAGGAAAACATTTTCCCTATTTGAAGTTTTATACATTAGTTTCTTCTTATTTAATGTCAAGAGAATGAGTTTGGGAAGGCTGAGTGAAATGGGAGGAGCTATAAATGGTTTTCCTCCAAGGTAACTAGACAATCCTTTCAAGGTTAAACTGAACTAATAATTTTTATTTAAGTCTTAATTCAATACATATATAACACTTCTGTCTTCTCTACCTTCAGTGTATTTCACTGAATGGCCATCATATTCCTTAAGAAAGATCTGTACACATAGATCAATATTTTAGATTTAATTTGGCCTAATATTCCAGAGTTTTCTTGTATTGATGTGACCTCAGATCCTATCTGGCAAGGTAAGGTGTACTGTGTGTGCTTGTCTAAGAGCAGCTTCTTAATGTGCTCAAGTCATGGATCCACATTATCTCCCAGTGAAAATGCAGACAAGTTAAAAATACTGTGGTACCTTCTTGCAAAATATGTTTAATCAGCTGCATGTGAAACTTATTCTGGAGAGGCTAGTAGAGAGTAAATGGAATATAATAAAAGAATTCATGTACTGTTCTTTCTGGGGGGTGCAAAGAATATGAAACACATTGGGCAATAGGGTGGAAAGATAGATGTTCCTGTTTTAATGCAGTCTAGGTAAGAGGAATGTCTGGGATTAATCTAGTGGTAAATTACTTTCTATCCTACACTCATAATCTGTGCTTATTGGACTTGTTATTGTGTGGTAATCCAATTTCTCCATATGACACCAGTGTAAAAGTGTCTTTGCCTGCAGAGCCCAGTGCCATCTATTTTCCTGCTCATCTCTTTCACAGACCAGAAAATGATTGTACATTGCACTTCATTTCTAAGTATGGCCTTCTTTGCCCTTCATTGGATCTTCATTTGGCACAGAAAACTCAAGAACTGAGTCTGTTTTGATTTACTGGGCTTGACTTTATAGATGGGGCTCAGACTGGCTGTCAGTGGAAGAGCTGAGCTTTCTGCTGTGAATAATCAATAGCTGGCCATCATCTGTGTGTGGAAAGGGCTCAACTGTAGAGCCTTGTTTTGAAAAGCCAGCGTTTTATCATCCATATAATTGGTGTATGAAATCCATCTACAGCCATGTGTTAACGGATCGCTCAGGTTAGAAATTAACAATCTGTAGCAGTGACAGCCATTTCCTGGAGAAAACCATGGATGCTATAGGAATGTGATCATCTTGTGGTGTTGATGTTGAACCAGCACTAGAAGTCAGGGAGAAGGGCAGAGCCTTAAGACAAGGTTTTAATCCCACAACATTGGCCAAATATTTAAGTAGATGTTGTCTGCCTGCCCTGACTGTCTTATATCGAGAACAGTGTAGGCTGAAGAAATCGAAAAATGCCCATGGTGCAAAGGAGAAATTCTATCTGCCATTATAAAATATAAGATACCCAAAATTAAGCTTTAAGTTAATCTTGCATGCTCATCATACTCAGTTTTTTAACATTAGAAACTAGAGCATCTTTGCTGTGGCAAATGCTCATCTTTTTCCATGCACTTCATTTGTGGTCATCTGATATAAATTCTGTGTTCAGTCATTTCTGACCCTACTGTAAGAAATAATGTTTGTTCAGTTTCAGTTTCTCGCTATTTGCTTTTATAAAGTAACAAGCTCACTTTTATCCCTCTCTTTCTCTTTTTGCTTTGATTTTTTTCCCCCAAGCATTGTGAATGTTTTTTCATGGAAGACAGTATGCATGCCTTAAATATCACCCAGCTATTTTAATTCTTAAATTGAAACCTTTGGTTTTATGTTTTTCTTATATAATCTTGGTGTATATGCTGTCTTTCCCCTCTATTTGTCAGAAAGATTAATGTGAGAGTATTAACATAGCACAGCACAGGATTGTGTGAGCTAGTTCTTGTCACTCTAGAAAGGACCTCTATTCCTTTATTGTACAGTGTGTTTGAATTTATTGACAGTGAGAGTAGGATCCCATTGGGGGATAAATTTATCTCTTTGGAAAGCTAACAAAGGAACAATTTCATGTAACAGAAGTGTCATAGAAGAGTGGTCATAGGTTTCATTGCTTGCACCTTCAGAGTAAAAAGTAGAAATGGATCCAGTCATTTAGTGCAGTTCTTGGCTACTACAGTCACAGTAGTTGAGAGTAGTTGGATAAGTGGACAGACAGAAAAATAGGCAAAGCACCTGTCTTTTACCTAATACCTGTTTAGTACATAAAGTTATGTTTTAAATATTCACTGAAGAAGCATGGGGTCACTATTTTTCACACTTACTTAGGATGACAGAATAATTCAAACTCTATTTGTAACAATGCTAACTGAAGATGGTTAGCTACTGTCTTTCATTTAAGAAGCATCAGAACAAAGGTATGTGATTCAGTAAAATAGCAATACATGTAGCTGAGGGGGGTTGCTGAAATAATTCTTAGAAGAAATGAGAAAACGGCACAAAAGTGAAAAGTGGACCAAATGCTCATGACCTTGTGTAAATGACTACTTGAAGTGTGAATTCAGACACTGCTTTGTGAGAGCTTTTAGATGGAGTGGTAGATGAAGGGGAATAGTAAGGAACAGAAAACTATCGCTTGCTTGTGATTTGTTGTGCTAAGAAAAGCAGAACTTTAACTCTGTAAATAAGCAAGATTGTACCAGACACCAAGTTCCATCATCTGTTTCTTTTCTTAATCAGATAAAACTTGGAGAACTTTGTAATTTTATGTAGCTGTCTAGGTCAGCTGTAGTTGAGCTGATTCCACCTTTAGCAAGAACCAAATCTTTTCATGCTAAAATAATCAAGATAAGAATGGAAAAGACAGGCTCATCATGCTTTGAATCATTCCATCTCTAATCTGTGTAATTGGCCCAAGGGATTGATAGAGAACTTCAGTTTTCTCATTTATTTTTTTAGAGCACCAGGAGCATGTTAGTCTGTTGGGGAAGCAGCTGTTAAATCTGTGCAGTGCACTCTAACTCACTTTTGAAAGACTTGCACCTGCTTCCACTGAAATGTCTGAGAAGCCAGACATGGTATTGGACGAGGAGAGGTCTGAGCACACTTCTTGCCTCTGACTTGTTAAACAACTGTTGAGCAACAAGAAGTAAAATTGTGGAAACAAAACCTAGTCACATTGAAAGTGGGAAGAGATTAATTCTCTCAGAATGGGATCTTGATTTTTTATATTGTGGGTAATACAGCTTTTTTGTCTAGGCTTGCTTAAAAGTGTAAGAATCTGTAATCTGCAGCATATGCAGTGTGCAAGATAATAGAGTCTATGAAAAGTGTTGTTTCCTGCACCATTTTGTCTCTTGCTGTATGTGTAAAACTTGTTACAGAATTAGCATTTAACATCTCTTTCTCTTACCTACCTCTACTTTAAGACCCTTTTTCTTATTCCCATACAGCATGTTATTTGTGGTCATATTGTGTGTATTTCTAGAACACAGATATGAGGTGTTTTGGCTGGATTTTTTTTTTGTTTAACAATGGTAGAGCCAGCTCTGACCTTATTCTGTTCCTTTAGAATGAATTGTGAATACTTCTGTCATAGATTATAGGCTCATACAATAAAGTCAGGTTGGAAGACACCTCAGGAGGTATCTTGGTCCAGCCCTCTGCTCAAAAAGTGGTCAGTGTTGAAGTCAGGCCAGGTGACTCAGGGTTTTCCCAGTCTGGTCTGGAAAGCACCTGAGGACAGAGGCAGTACCACCTCCTGGGGCAACCTGTTGCCATGCCTGACTGTCCTTGGAGCAAAACCTCTTTTCTTTATAGACAGTTGGAATCTTGTGTCCCAGCTTACATCTGTTGTCTTGTGTTGTCCCACCAAGCAACACCCTGAAGAGCCTGACTTTGCTCTTGTGGTGACCTCCTTGTAGGCAAGTTCCTTTGCTGTTAGTAGGAGTTTTATAGATGTTAAAGTACTCTGCCTCACTTAGATTAACTTCCTTTTTTGTTGTTCTGATATCAAAAAGGTATTGGAGGCAATTTGTCCTGTGTCTCATCTTCTCACTCAAAGATGTGGGTGCTTAAAGAGAAGGCTCAGAAAGACCTTATCAGTGTTTATAAATATCTAATTGGAGAGTGCAAAGATGAACTCCTACTCTTCTCAGTGGTGCCCAGTGGCAGAATAAGAGATAACAGGCATAAACTGAATCACATGAATTCCATATGAACATAAGAAAAAGTTTTTTACTGTAAGGGAGGTTTGGAGTGGAAATGTTTGGATTTGGGTTTGGTTTATTTATTATTATCTGGAAAGAAGAAAAATAATCTCATGTAAATAAGTAAGTTTTACATGGTGATGAAAGGATGAGATGAAAGTTAAAGGGAGCCAACTGAACAATAGCTAAAATACTTTTGTAAGAAATAATTGTTTTTCATGATGTCTTCTTAATTGCCTTTTATTCAGAAGCACATATCTGCTGAAATGAGAATAAAATATCTTGATATTCTTTTTTCCATCTTTGAAACTACTGGGACTATTTGCTTCTGTAATGTTAAGTATTTTAGTAAAAGTTGTGGGTTATGTCTCCAATCAGTTCCTATTGTTCCAATAGAAAAAAAAGGCAGAGTATTCTGACTCATTGTATAACAAAAAAAAATTATTTTGGTTTTTATTAGCTCAGATTTTATAAAGCAAGTAAGGTTAGTAGAAATTTATTTTGCTAGGTGCACAAACCAGAACAAACATTTTGTTTCTTTGTTTTTTTAAGATAACTATTTAATATAAGTCTGAACTAAATTTTCCAGAGGACAAACTTGAAAATATGTAGAGACATTTTAAGATTTATGGTTTGTAACTGGAGATATTCAGAATTACAGAGTATTATCTAAATTGAAAAATAGTGTATATTGCCAAACAGTTCTGAGATGGTATTTAAGACCTTTATTTGCAGATAAATATGTATACTGAAATATTAGCATTCCTTGCTTATTAGGACAAGGGGAGTTGTGTCTCATGCAACAATCTCATGTATCTCTCCAGGATCATTTGGAGCTGATGATGCCAAGGGCTGTATTTAGGTAATGCTGATCCATAATTCAGAATGTTGAGGCTAGCTAGTCAGACAAAGCTGTTTCCATCATGTGATTACTCAAACATCCCTCTTCATGCTCTATAATTTTGGCACCTAATAAAGCTAAAATTAGAATTCTAGAATCTCCAAAGTCAGTGGTGGATTCAGAGACTAATGTAGCTGTCTAAGATAGGAACACAATCTGCACTTTTTCACAAAGGCTCCTCATTTCATGCCTCCTTAAAGAACAACTTTTTAATTAAATAATGACTTTAGGGGAAAGGGAATGTTCATTCTATCCCCATCTTTGCCTGACTCCTCCCTCACATAACTTGAATAGGAAAATAGTTTTCAGTACACTGTGCTCCTGCTTTTGGTGTTTGGGTTTTTTTAAACACGATCTTTTTTTGTATCTTGCAGATCAGCTGTTCCTGGCTCTTGTACTAGTAAATAGAACATCTGAGCGTAAGACTGAAAATTGTTTCAGTGAAGATTGGTCCCTGTGCCACCCAAAGAGGTGTTCTTAGCTATTGTCATCTAAGAAGCCTAAAAAGAGAATCTATGTGACTAATTTCATTTTTTTTTTCTGCAGCTGTTCCATATTATTTTCTGGCTAATTAAAACATACATAAAATAATGTTGCATGCCACTAGCAATTTTGTCCTAAGGCAAAACTCTGTTTAAGAAATACTCCTTCAGATCAGCTTTCCTCTGCTTGGAGATCACTTCCCCACCTGTGAAGTACTCTTAGGGAAACTCAGTAATTCAATATAAATGCGCCAGCAGTAGAGAGAAAACCACACACTGAGATTTTCCTTTCATTTCATGTCTGTCATAGAAGTTTTCAAGCAAGGATTTTTCAGGCTTCTATTTTTAGTTTTTAGAAGATATGTCTCCAGTAGTTTCGATGGCAGGGTTTTATGAGGATGTTATTTTGAGAATAGTGAAAACTAGAAACAAAAATTTTCTTTCAAAAGCTGAACCTCTAGTCCTTGATTACTTGGCTACAAAAGTTGCAGTTAAACCAATAGTACCATTAAGATTTATACCTCTGTTCTGGTTTTCTCCTTGGGTAACAAAACCCTAAGAATTCGGTATGCTTGTCCTATATGCTGCCCCTGCCAAAGTAGTAGTAATAGAATGGGTTGGGTTGAAAGGGACTTTACTCCCTGCCATGGGCAGGGACACCTTCCACTAGACCAAGCTGCTCAAAGCACCATCCAACCTTGAACACTGCCAGGGATGGGGCATCCACAGCTCCTCTGGGCAACCTCTTCCAGTGCCTCATGCCCATCATAGTGAAGAATTTCTTCCAAATGTCCAGTATAAATCTACCCTCTCTCAGTTTAAAGCCATTCCCCCTTGTCCTATCACTTGTAAAACATGTAAAAACTTGTAAACAAGCCCTTGTAAAAAGTCCCTCTCCAGCTCTCTTGCAGGCCCCTTTAGGTACAGGAAGGTACTATAATGTCTGCCCAGTCTCCTCCAGCTGAACAGCCCCAGCTCTCAGCCTCTTTTCTCAGCCTGTATGCACATGTCTAGCACTCAGTGATATCTGGATGAACTTCACCTTGTCTTCACAACTGCTTAGATAAATTTTCTCTGTAACAATACTCTTCAGTTTTACTGAAAGTTCTGAAAATGAGGCATTACATATTTCAGTGGCCTAGATCATATTTTAGCTATGAAACTCATGGTTAGAAGGGTCTACCTTTTGGGATTTAGACACTTAAAGTAGCATCAGAATCTGTATCTGTAGTGGAGTAATCTGATAAAGGTGGGGTTTTTTTTAAAAAAAAAGTATAAATAATCTTTGAATAAGTCCTGCAGAAGCGTTTCTGGTACTGTCAAGTTTTCTCTTTCAACCATGAAAGTGGTAACCATTGTCTTGAATAGAAGATTGCCTTCAGATTTTAAAAGCATTAAATTCACTTTTCGTTGAAAGTGAATTTTCATTTTTGTTCTCTTATTATCAATCTATGGTGACTGTGTTAGGTAAGGTTTTTCTCTGTATTGATAAGCTGTGCTAGGAAATCCCTTGCTGATCATATCACTTACTAAGTTTTAAAACTTTGCTGTCCTGGGTATTAAATGTAAATTGAAATGAAGTTTTGTTGAGGCTTGTTTTGATGCATTTACCAGAATATTAACTGCAAAGGCAAATGATGTTTTAGAGATCTACATAGAGGTAGATTTCTAGAGGAAATGTCTTTAACCCAATTTCAATTTCTGCATTTCTAAAACGTTTTTATTGGTATGTGATTATTGTAATTGCTTTTTCAAAGAGAGAAGAAAAATATATTCTCTCCACCCTAAAGTCACTGCTGTAGAAACACTGTTCACACCTTTCTTCCAATTTTGCTTTGTAAACATAATTTTAGAAACAACAACAAAAAAAAAAGCAAAGAAAAAATCAATGAGTAGAAAAAAATCATTAATTCTGTTTTTCCTGTATTATCTTCTGGCTTAATTATTATTATACCTGCAAGTAGGTCTAAAGAATGTTTTAACTCTATCATCTATCACTTTAAAAAATCGTATTTAAAATCTCTCCTGGAGTCATCATTTGTGTTTTTTTTTTAAATTTTAGGATTTAGTTTCAGGAAAACTGAAGAAAAATACACATATAAACTCACATTACAGATATATCTTCCTTCTTATCAACACTGTGTAAAATTTTGCTATATTGCCTTCTGTTTCAAATAGATTATAAAAAAATATTTTTTAATATCTTACATTGGTTTTAGTTCTGCCCTCTTTTCCTCAGATTATTTTTTTGGGACACTGGACACAGTGTCAGGCAACGCCTTTTGCCGTTTGATTATCGGTACCAGAGCAATGAAACTGAAAATGGATTTCTTAAAATGAAAATCAAGAAGGAGAGCGTAGGGCACGGATATAAAGTACTACAGAGTGCCTGGTAGTTGCTGATGTTTATGTGCTCGAGCAGTTGGTGGTGCTTAAACCTGACACAACACATTGAGATTTATCAGATTGATAACCATGAGTCCCACAGATATGCTGTGGGCTAACAGAGACACGGTAAAGTCTTGTCAGGAGTGAAATGTTGTGGCTGTAATTGTGACAGAGCAGAGCAGACATGGATGGCACTGCAGAGTGCCCGGGCAGGGGAGCTGCTGCCCCCCTGCAGTACCGCAGGGACATCCCTGCTTACAGTGATGGGGCCACCGCCCCAAAACTGCCTGCTCCGGCCTGGGGGCTTCTCTGCCTGCACTGGTTCCTCACCAGGAACACGCCTTTTGGAACACGACCCACTGCTGCCAAAAGCAGCTGGGAATCCTTTATTGCCTTACTAAGGCAGACAAGGCAATTCAGGAACTAATAACAGCTTACTTTTTCAGGCCTATCTCTATTACAGGGAGTGTGGGAAAGGCCTCCACCGTCCAGATATTTAAAGTACTAGACTTTCTAAACTTTTTCTGTGCCCGTTGCCTTTACAAGCAGCATAGAAACACCTTCTATTGCATTCTTGTCCTTAGGATATCTTTAAAAATGAAATTTTATTGTTATGTTTTTTGTCCAAAATTGCAAAAGGAACTTTTTTTTTTTTCAGTTATGTGAAATGTCCATTTTTGAGAAGATGAATATAAGGCATAGGTGGACAAGAACTGAAAAGTTGCAATTGCAAACTAGATATAAATTGTGTTTTATTTGTGTTTTATTTAAAGAATTTGTGTTTTATTTAAAGAATTTCTGTATGGCTTGTAGATGATCAAACATGCTTGGATGTGATAGTGCTCCTTGTGGAATGAGTTTTTGCTCTGTGAGAAGAGGCCTTTCAGTCACCTCTGGTAGTTACACTAATGCCTTTGCCATCTTAAGGTTTCTCTCAGAAAAAGTTTGCTTTTACCAGTGTGTTCTATTTCATTACAAGATTTGGTTACCAGATTTGTCCTCCCTGCATACAAGGGCCATAGCAAAACAGTGAGATCTCAAGGAAACTAATATTTTAGGGGTTATTTTATTTACTGTATTGCAGTGTGTCTTGGAATTCAAGCCTGGGACCACGGGGTGGGGCTGTACAAATGCCAAAGACTGCTGCCTACGAGTTTGTAATATAAGGATGAACTAAGAGACAACACATGGATACGAACCAAGGAGGAGGAGTAATAAAAGGCATCAATAAGATGTTAGATGATAATCATTCAGCAAAGAAGCAACTGGGTTTTGAAGGCCAAGGAAGCAAAGAATTTGAAACAGAGCAATGAAGTGGCTTTGCTGATAACTTTCTAGGATGTTTTTTCGCAGAAGAGCGCCAACTTTACAATGCTGCTGCAACTAAAGCAATGGACAACAGAAATAAAGTACAGCTGGATGATGAAAGATGTCAACAGGAAAGGATAGATTATGAACCACTGAAGAAAATGAGGAGAAGCAGAAGACAATACAGATATTTGGCCTATATTGGGATAGCTTCAAATCCTTTTAACTTTCCTTCTATTAAAGAATTATATTGTAAAACATCAGGGTTAAAGCATTCATCCTACATACAGTATGTTATAGTTTATCAGAAAAGTTGCATGTTAATCTGACAAAGTAATTTCTGTTATCTTTCAGTTCCAGTAACTACAGAATCCAAATGATTTAAAGATCGAAGTCTTCTGAGAATACAGCTGATTCTTTCCTTTTGTGTGTCAGGTTGTTGAAAATTTCACTCTGAATAGCTACTGCCATGCTTAATTAGCAAGCAGATCATAAGTGAAACTGCTTCTTCACCAACTGTGACCAGCAGGTATTGACAAGAAAGCCATGTAAACTCTACAAATGACTGCTGGTGTGCTTAAACCAGCAGAAAAATATGTTCACTTCAATGTCCCTAGGGCATTTAGCTTTGTATTAGACAGCAGCTTTTACTGGAAATGTGAGCACAGGGCTTGTGAACTTGCAAAAATCTATAATGTTCCAGCTGTTTGAAAAGGTCCCCACACACTTATTGGTAGAATGTTGTCAATATTTAACGCAGGAAGTTCAAAACTTTTCTTCTAGGGGATATAAAATCAAAAAAGAGATTGTCCATTTTTCCACTTTTCAAAATAGTTTTTGATCTATTTTTGTTACCCTTTTTCTTCCAGATATCAGGACTAAAGCCTTAAAGCAGTCCTTTTCCCACAACTGCAAGATCTTTTTCTCTCTACCACCATGAAAATTTTAATTTTTCTAGTAAAATTATTCTCATAAAGGAAGAAGAAAATACAAAGTTGGGGAGAAAAAAGTAAGAAGCCTTACTTAATGTGTATTAAATTCTGGAAAGAGTTGTTGCGTTTGCAAGTAAAATCCTGCTGAGTTTTATGTTGTTAGGAGAGAATTAATTCTTCATCCTTCTTGCAACCAACAGGGATTGTCAACTCCTGCTTGTGAATAAACTGTAATATTGACCCTTCAGTGCAAGTCAGGATGCAGACAGGTGACAAGAGCCACCTGGCTTGGCTAGACCATAGAGTCCTCATTTGTGACCATGCTAATTTCTTTATCATTAGAACCTTTGGCTTCAACAGACCTAGACACTTGGGAATACTTTGTGTTAGAAATTTGTATTAAACAACAGTCTACCCACGGGGGATGTGTGTGTATATAGTTATATATGTTCATGAAAATGTCTGTCCTTCTGTATCAAAGCAATATGAAAGTAAGTTAAATTTATTTAGAATACAGCACACTGTATTGGAGAATTCAATGCATCTGTACCTTGATTAGATGTGACGTTCTCTTTAATTTACTAATTTAAGAGTACTTGTGACCAGTTATGCAGAATTTCTCTTTTTACGTAATTGAAAACCAGCATACATTTTGTATGCCTGGGCATGGAGATATATGTGCATATTCATTATCTGCATGAATTCAAGAGGGCCATATTGTGGACTAAAACTGGAAAGAATTAATCTTGTAGACCAGTACCAGCAAGGACTTTTTGCTATCTCGAATAATCGCTGCAATTTCTAACAATGTTTTTTTCGATTGCCTAAGGAAGCAATGGATTTTCCATCACTGGAAATTTTATAAGATCAGGTTATACAAACATCTGTCAAGAATGGTTTCAGTATAGTTGATCATGCCTTGGGGCAGAGTGTCAAACTAAGTGACACTTCACTTCAGTGTTCTGTGACTCTGTGGCATTGTGATGCCACATATTGTAGAGATGTATATAGAAGTTACCCACTTATAAACGTTTATTTGTACTGTTCTATCCCACTCCCATTTCTTAAGGTTGCGGGATTTATGTGTATAAGTAGAAGAGAAAGGAGAATGGTTCCTAATTAATTATGGAAATTTTTGCCATTTAATTGGATTATGCATTTCGAGATCTACCTTGAGACCAAATGAAAGGAAGACATAAAAGCAAAGCAGCACAGATCAAGACTTTTCTTAACAGATCAAGCAACTTTTCTTATTTAAATGCCAGTATGTTTAGCAGAGTTGTTAGCCTTTACAAACTAGTGATACAAATCCCATGCTAATTCAGACTACTCTGTGCAGTTTGAAATATACATTTGCAGCCTCTCACCATCTGCCTTGTCCTGTTGATGGAACTAGGGTGCAGATACCTTCAGGATTCTTCAAAACTATAGATGCCAACAGATGGAGACAAACATATTCATGCCTCTGCAGCTATGCCTGCAATTTATTATCAACTTCCCAGTCTCAAAAACCGAAATCCCAAGGGAAGTGTTAATTAAATTGGAGTTGAAAAAGTATGCTGGATAGAAAAGCTGGGTAAGGAGGAGAGAACACAAATGTTGCTCTTGAAGTGGTCTGGTGTAATAATGGAAAATTAGTTCTCAGTCAGACAAATCAAGTGCTTGACTGTTCTCCCAAAGTCCAGACTAGTGTCCTAACAGCAGCCTTTCAAACACATCCTAATGACATATCACTTTTGTTAAGTATTTAAGTGTTTCAGTTTTGGTGTTCTGCAGCAGGAACATCAATTAGAAAACTTTGGAATGTAAATGGCTTTGCAGTAGTGATCTCCAGTACATGTTGTAGGTACAAGTAATGTAGCTTAGATGGTATGAGAAACACAATGTGGCTTTCTTATTACAAACCATGCTAAAATTGCTAGAATTAACTGCAGTGAAATCTCTTATGAAAGTGAAGCAGTAGTTTCACTGGTAGAACAGAACTGAAGTGTCTTGAGTCTTGAACAGTGCCTAATGGTTTAGTCATCTTTCAAGCTTAATAACAATTTGTATCTGTAGACATGCATGTCGGCGTTTGCTGTTTGTTGTTCAATTGAAGACATTGGTTTTAATTTATTTAATTGGTTTTATTTTGGGTTTAATATTACTGAATTCTGATTTTTTAAAAGTCAACATTATTTGATATTGTTATTTAATATTTGTCATTAAAATACATGCCTACTATTAAACATCCGCTCTTGAGAAAGTTCTTTAAATACTCCTATATAATAGACTGAAATAATAATCCTAAATAATAGACTGAAAGTTTTAGGGTTTTGAAACTGACCCATTTTTAGAAATTTTTGCAACATTTGCAGATTCAGAACACAAACAACTACTCCATTTATAGAACACTCATTAAAAATGAAGTAGCAATTTAGTACAGGAATAGTTAAGAGGTCAGTGAAAGTCCCTGCAGCCTGGGACTAAAGCATTGCCTTTATTTGCCATAGTACTTAAAATTTTTCATCAGTAAGATTAAAAGCTGGTAGTAAGAAAACAACATAAGCTGTTATTTACCTCAGATGTACATGCACAGTTAATTTTCTTATTCTGAGTAGACATATTAAAATAGTAAGTACTGATAATGTAAGCACATATGCAAATATTCACTTTCAAAGAAAACAATGAGAGAAAATATTTTCTCTTGCCTTGAAAAATATTTAACACATTTTAATTAATTATATATGCTTCTATTCTTAGCTGTTTTGTGTAGTTATTATCAAGTGATGTGTACCTGACTGCTCTTGCTAATATGGGCTATATTTGTAGAAGCCTTGCATTTGGAACTCTTGTAAATTAAAGGTTCTCCATTTAGTAGGAGTGCATTTTAATATTAATTTAGAAGGGATGCATTAAAATGTACTGAAAGTTTCTGAGAAACTTGCCATATGTTTCCATGTCTATGGAGTCTTGAAAGGTTGTGTGTCAGAATACAACTTTTACAGAAAATTACTAGTTTGAGCCTTTTTTTCTAGTTTTTTTCTTTTGTTCTGCTCGCTCATTTGTCACAGTCAATCAGGTATTTAAGAATGTGTGAGCAATTCCAACAGATTTTGAAAGGGAGCTATTAACATGAACCTTAAGAATCACCCTTGCTGAAGTGAAGTTCAAGTACCAGATACAATGATCTTGTTAAAATATCCCAGGACTTGATGTGGAAGATCTGCCAGCTGAAGGAGATGCTGCTGAAATTGCAGCATGATATTGGAAAAAATAAATAAATAAATAAATAAATAAATAAATAAATAAATAAATATATATATATGTATAGCCTGATTTTCTTTGGTAACAAAATAATGTAAGCAAACAGTTTTAGACTGAAGTATGGCTTTTTTCACCTCAAGGAATTCTAATGTGTCCCTAAATTCAAGAACATGACTAAGAGATTTATTGAATATCTCTGTTCAGTCATGTCTTGAATAGAGAGAAAAGTGAAAATATAGTTCTAAAAAGACAGCAGATCTTCAAGAAATAATTGCTCAGAGAGGTTGCATAGCCTTAACCAAATAATGAAATGTCAGGTGTAAAAACATTATTGCTTTATTAGCATTTAACCCATTCTTATGAACTGTTCCAAAGCTATTAAACTGAATGCAAACAATTCCCACTGGCAGGTGGGGTTTGCCTTCTATACTTATTGTAGAGGATGTTTATTGCAAAAACATCAGCAAATCTCAGCAAGTGAACTGATGATTTCATCTAGGCCACTTCCAAAGCAGTGTATTGGCATCTTGAACTGTGTGGTTGGTTTTAGTCTTGGACTTCAGTAACAAATTAAGATCCTCTAGAATGCAAAAAGGTTCCATTTAATTATTCTAGTTCATATGATTATATATTAAATGGCTCTGTTCAGCTACTTTTGCTACATCTCTTAGAGGTTAATTTAGTCTGTTCTAAAAATTAGGTTTTGGCTAAATCTTATTACAAGGAGGCACCAACAAATCAATGTGTAAGAAATTAAGGCAGGCCTGTTACTCCATTATCCAGGAATAACAGAAACATAAAGCCCAAAAATACAATATTAAACCACAATAATGTAGACTCAAAAAGAGCTTACAAAGCTATTTGTTAAAGACATAAGACCAGCACTATTTCAAGTGCATTAGAACAGGAAAATTTATATAGGAAAATTTGCAGCTAATAGTAAGTTATTTAGAATAGGAGAAATGAAAGCCAACTGCAAAGAAGTATCTCAGTGATACTGAGTGATAAAGTGACAAGTGAAATTCACTGTAAATAAATACAAAGTAGTTCTCAAAGGGTAAAAAAATTATAGATTTGTGTACAAGAATGGACTTTAAATTGTTTAAGAATTATTGTTTAAGAACTTCACTGTGAGATTTTCTATTCATGGTGTATTCACTGTGAGCTATGAAAATAGCAGCAAAAAAAGAAGCAAATTTAATATTACACATTTTTAGAAAGAAATAGAATAAATTAGAGAACATCATGGTTATAAGCAGGGTCACAGCACTGCACCTGCATCTTGAATAGGTAAAGAGAAGAATGGGTAGGATGAGTAAAGGATGATTAAATAGATCTTTTAAACAAGGAACAAGTAGAACTACAAGCTTTCAGTTTGGAAAGAAGAAAATTGAAGGAGGCTATGACAAATTTATTAACCCATGAGTGGCGAGTAAACAGATTATGAGTGATTGTTCACTGGCTCTTTACTGCAAGGACAGTGGGCACTAGAGGAAACTAGCAGATGGTGTGTTTAAGTTGAACCAAAGGAAGTATTTTTTCAGTTTCATAGTTACACCACAGAACTCCTTGACAGAAGCCATGTTTACAGTGATTCAGAAAGTAGTAAAAAGTAGTAAGACTTACAGAATTACTAATATTATCCATTAAGGACTGTAAAGCTCATTATTCTGTTCCAAAGAGTCACTGAAGCTCAGATGTGCTGGAGCCTAGGAAAGTGCTTGGAAAAATTGCTGCATGTTTGCCTTGGCTTTGTACACTCCCTTAAGTGTCCTGATGGGCCACTGCTAGAGAGGTGGTACAAGACAAGTAAATGCTTGGTTCAAACAAGTATGGCCTTTCTTAGATGAAGCTTAACAAATTTTTCAGTTAAAAACACTGCCAGGATGCAAGCATGCTTCGATTTGCAAGTAGCTTCAGAAATGGAGAGCTGGCTTTGTTTCTTCTTTGTTTGTTTTAATTTGACTTAATCTGAAATTAACATCTCCATTGAGATGAATGGGATAGGATTTCTAGATGTTTGTTGTTTGTCACATGAAATTATGTTCCTTTCATGGCTAATTATATTTTAATTTGCTCACTGCATATATTCATATCTTTTTTTCTGCATTTAATCTCATATCAACTCTTGCCTTGTATTTAATTCCTGTACTTTCTTTTTAATAGATCTTGATTGAAAGTTATGCTGAGGAATTCAGTGTTCATTGGCAAAAAGACACATTGGACTCCACAATTTTTAAGCATAAGAAACCCATGGTGGTATCTTTTATTAATTACTTGGATTTGGGGGAGACAAGGGCGACTTTAAGACAGGAAGGGTTCAAGCATACTGGAGAACAGGACTGGGTGTCAAAATGCTGTTGCTATCTCCAATAAAAGGTTTGCATTAAACAGGCTGCAGTTTAATAGAAACAAGTATAAGTAGAAAAGAAGTGTTTAACTGTACAAATCCCAGGTGTGGAGTTGTTGGCTAGATAAGAGTGCTGCACTGAGGAATTTCATGTGATTTGATGGATTAGAAACTGTCCAAGAATTAATTCCATCCAAGCAAAAAGGCAGGAAGAATTTAAGGATTGTTTACATGGACCGTAATTTTATTATACTCTGTGTTAGTGAGGTGTGATCTGAGGAAAGAGGCCTAGAATTTGGTGTCTTGTTTAAATATGAAGCAACAGAAAGTTTATAGATCAGTGAGAATGGCCAAAATCTAGAAAACATGACTCACTATTTGAAATTAAATGAATTGTGCTTGCTATTACATGTCCTCTTAAGTTTAATCACTTAATCATGTTACTTTGTGCCCTGGCATCTATAAAACATAAAAGCATCTGAATTCCTAAGTTTCTCTGTTAGCTTGCTTCACTTTTTATATTTGCAGCCTTTTCTCCTCTGGAATGTGACTTCAGTCTGGCATGCTGCTCTGTTTTTCCTTGTCCTCTGTAAATCCAAATTTGCTTGGACTTTCAATATCAGTGTCAGACTGTATGCTCTAATTGTATATTTCCTAGTCTTTACTAAATTAGTGAAAGACAAAAGTTGGGCTTTGAGAGATGAGAGTGGAAACTATGGTCATTTAGTCAGAAATGGAGATCTTTCTCTCCCCCTCTTTCCACAGAACTCAATAAACAAACACATCCAAATGCATTAAAAATTATTTAGACTTTACTTATATGAAATTTCTTAGAAAAGTATCTTTACTAAGTTGCTACATATTTTTGTATGATATACCTCTAGTTATTATGAAGCTAGAAATGCAGTCTTCTCAAATTGATCTCTGTTTTGCCTGGAGCGCTTGTAAAATCTTCTTTTATAGTAGATTTTTTATATAAGAAATTAAATACTCTACTTTGAAATATAACTTAAAATGTCCTTTTTTTGTTGGCCATTGTTTTCTTTTTGTTTATGTTACATAGATCTGCAGTAATATTTAGTGGCAATGACACTCCTAGATTAATTGTGCATTGTTTAGAGCACATAACTTTGTCAGTTTTAATTTTGTTGCCTTTTTGTTTCACTGAAATAGGTTTTGTGAACTTGTGAGGGAATGAGAAAGGGTTATCTTAGTTCATTTATCTACTGCAGCAAAGTACAGACTCTGCATTTTTTTACTCTCTCCTTATATTAACAAATTATTTATGCTTGCAATCTTCTGTTGACAGCCACCCCTGAACTCTACCTTTTGAGAGAGATTGACCAGAATGAAACACACTGTGCTAGTCACTCTGAACCATTAGTTTACCAAAATACATTAAAATTGTACTGTCATTTTCTTTTACTGCTTTTGCATACTAATAATGTGCTGGCCTTTGACCACTGTTGTGCATCCAGCTGGAGTTTTCATTGAGATTTTTGAGTGCTTTGCAAAGAATCCTAGGGGTAGGGCTTTCCAGGAAGTCTGAGGGATCTTGGTGTCCATCTCTAATTTGAAATTCAAATTTCAAATGAATCAGTAACTGAAGCTCCTTGGACTCCTTTGAAACCCTCAGTCATTCTCTTTTTCTAAAGAGATGTCTGGTGCAAGGTTGTGAATTAACTGGGTGTTGAGGATTTCCTGTGTATTCCTGTACTTTGCTTTCTGAGCTATATTCTTAATCCACATTGAGTCTTTGCTTTTTTACCCTGAAACTAATAGTGAAGTATTTTGTCAGAAGGGCAAATAAACTTTGTCAACCTGTTTTTTCACTCCATGCTATTTAGCTTGCATGATCGATGGAATCCAAAAGCAGTGTAAAAATTTTGCTCAGCAAAATAGGATGTGTTTGTTCATATGGGAGGGAGGTATAATCTAAATAAATTGATTTAGTTTTAGCATATCATCACTCCTTTCCATTTTCTCATTAATTTTGATGTAATTTCTCTCAATTTACATCAATGATCATGACACTTTTGGTACTGTTCACAGGTTTAAAATATCTCTCAACATGTGGGCTGATATTGCTTGGTAGTTTGTCAGCTCTGTAATTTAAAATCCCTCCAGAACACCTGGATGTATTTCTAAACATGCATAGTGATTTAATGTTTCCTTTGTTGTTCAGCTGTAGCAATGCAACTCAGAATTTCAATCTTAAAGAATTCATTTTATGGTTTCCTCCACTTTTTTATCACCTGGACATTCAAAGTGTTTGAATTTGCCTTTGTAATATCGCTACAAGGTGAGAAATACAATTCTGAAAAGCACAAGATGAGGAAGAGAGGGGAACGTTTCAAAATGTTCCTAACTTTGCTACTAAGTAAATAATTCTATTACTGACTTCTGTGGGACTAGAATGAGACCAGCGTAAATGGTTTGGAAAAATGGTACTCTCAAGGCATATGTTCAAGGGGATATTACTGTGAAAAAGTTGAGGTGTAAATTTTAAAACACATTAGCTGCTGAGCATTAACTCCCCACGTGTATAAACAGAGTTTGAGTAAGTTGCTCTCTTTGGGAAGCATGTGATCAACTGTAAATTCAAACTCCCTCTCACTTTGTTATGGCATAACTTCCCAAGGTATGTTTGATCCGGTCCCCACAAGAACATGTGAAATTCAATTTCCACTTGAATCTACCATAGTACCATCCTTAACCACTTTTGCCTCCCTTTGTACCTGCACTATAGTAGAATCTAAATTTTCTTAAGGTTTGATATGTAGTAACAAATGTAAGTTCTTCTGTACTTGAACATTTGATTCTGACCATGTTTCCAGTGTACACTCATTTATCTATTTGCAATGCACTTTTATAATCTATGTTTATTGGCATCGGCTGCATTGCTCATAAACCCAAGTAATTTAAATTCTTTAGTCTGTCTATATTGTTTTCTATTACTGTCTGTTCTTTATTTCTCTGTGTGCTATATATGTGTGTCTGTGCATATTTGCACAAGTATAGAACCTAACTCTGCTCACTAAAATGATTAATAACCTGGTTTTTCCTACAAATGTTTCATATTTTGCTTTTCACTTCCCTTTATTTCTCCACTCCTTTCCTCTTTCACTACTGGCTTTGTGGTGCTTTTAGTAGAAGATGGTTACATGTTATAATTTAAAGTATTTCACATTCAATTTCTCTTGCATACTCACACATACACAGCAGATCATGGTGTTTTATGAAATAGGTTGGACTTCACGACTTATTTCTCCTGGTACTTTTATACTTGACTGAAATATTTCCAGACTCTGAATGACAGCTATATCAGCTATATTTTTTTTTAAATGCCAGAGGAAATAGCTTTATTTTATGATTTTTTTTTGACATGCTAAGCCCTAATTTCTTATATAATTTTGGTAAGCTCCATAGCATAGGAATCAAGACTCTTTCACATTCAGTAATTGAACCCCTTATTTCTCACACACTGACACTTCAATGTTGTTTGATCCTAGCATCTTGATTGTGACCTCAAAATTTGCTCTGAACTGTTTATTATCTATAAACTTAAAGTGACTTTTTCTTTTGACTGTAACTCCTCTTAAGGTATCAGTAGGTGTAATAATTTTCCTAGTACATCCATGTTCTCTCCCTGGACAAAAAACCTTGCAGAAGAAATTTAACCTTCACTTAATATTGTTCTTTTTGCTTAAAATTGATAGATTCCATTAAGACTATGTGGGACATGAGTGTAAAATCATTTTAGCTAAGAAATGTCAAATTACAAATCTAAGATGAAAATTCAGCATTAAAAATGTGAAATAATATATACAATTTATAGTTTGTAGAAGAAATACTGCCCTCCCTTGAGAGGAAAAGCTATTACCATTGCTTTAAAACAGAGCTGGCATCAATAACCAGTAGCTTACACTGCGTATTTGCACTACCTTTTTTAGTATGCTATAAACAGAAATAACTATTCCATATTTTATAGTTACAAATTAAATTTCAAATACAGATTTATTTTCCCCTGTGAGCACATATTTAAGGTAAGAGGAATGAACATAATCATAATCAGAATGCACAAAAAAAATCCTTTGTTGTCACAAAATTAAACATGATGTTGCTTTAAATAGAAGTACACATTTCTCACAAACTGGGCTCAGGGGAAATAGTATTATGACTATGCTTTCAAACCACTATATGTGGCAATGGCCAAATACTGAGGTACTAAACCCTGAGAGCAGGAGGATGGATAGGTTGTGGAAGTAATCTGGAGATTCCACCAGTGATCCTCTTTCCCTAATTAAATTTCATATTAATCTTGCTGAACTACTGTGTCTATGTGAGGCTTTTTCAAAATATTAAAGTTCCTATGAAATGGTACGAGGTTTGGACACATCATCAGCTGCAAAGTGGGAGGCTGCAAATGTCTGCCAGAGAATCTTTACACATACTGGCATAAGTTTCTTCCATGTTGCTGAGTTGGAAAGTTGTTGTACCAGTGCCTGAAAACAGGCAACCTTCAGTGTTCTCAGCCATCCTAAAATGCAAAAAAAGCCTCATGTGCTCAATATCTTTAAAAATTGCACCACAATTTATGTAGTGAATGAAGGTATTGCAGTCTTAGCTTCAGCACTATCCAACTCCATCTCTATTTTATTAAAGGAGTGAACTCCTGGTCACTGCAGAAAATGGCAGCAGAACGTCATTCTGATTTTACATGTTTCTAGGCAGTCTGATTTGAATGTGTTGGTTTAGTGCTTCACTTTCCTTTTTTTTTTCTATGAATCCCACTGGACTTGCAAATTAACTGGTATTCACATGTTGACATTTGTTCAAAATGTTTAAAGTAACTGCTAAGACACCAATGAAGGATGCTGCAGAAAAAACTGCTAATAATATACTGTTAACACTGCAAAAACTCAGAATGCATTCACAAGGAGGAAAAATGTCAGATGTAAAAGGTGCAGTGAGATAATTATTTTCTTTAAAATTGCACCATCCATAGGGACTGATAAGGGGGTTCATGGGGCAAAGAAAGAAGGATCAGGATGCACAAGATGTGTATTTTATGTTTAAAACCACCGCACACTAACACCTACATCTTTGCTTTATATAGCAGTGTTTTACTGGTAGTGGAGAACTGGGAAAAGAGAAATGAGTAATGATCAACAAACTTTCTTTTTTTTTACATTTCCTGAGAAAAAAATTAAGTGGACTAGAACAGTATGGAATGTGTGGATCATGAGCTAGATATAATGATAAGAAAAAATTACCTGCAGCTAGAACATGGATCTAGCATCACAAAAATGATCACCTCCTCCTACAGAAAAAGTAAAGTTTTTTGCCAGTTTGGAACTAAAATAAGGAAATTTTGTGCTTTGAGGGTTTTTCTCTTTTATTTGGGAAGGAAGGAGACTGAGAGGGAGAATGTAAGGTAATGGAGGTACCTTTCTCCTTTTTGCTATGTTGAAGTATTGGTCCTTGGGGACGTATCCAGTTGTTGTGGCACTATGAGACCAGTCTGCTGTCATATTGTATTTTGAGTGGCTTCAGCTTGAGTGGATGAAATCAGGGGATTTAGAATCAATTAAAGTGCATGTGTTGTGTACAGTCTACCCAGTCTTAAGAAAACGGCTTTGAACATTCTAACTCTTTATTGCTCTAATTAATATGCAGTTAGTTATGAGAACATATTAGAGCCCTTCCCTACCTCTACCTCTTTCTCTGCTATAGGTTTCCTAGCACCTTACCAACTCCCTGAATACTGGTAAGACCATTCAGATTTAAAGAGAAAAATATGAAAAGGTCATTATAAGATACCTAGGTGCAACAGATGTTTTCCAAATTGATACTACAATTTCAAATAAAAAATTACTACTAATAAATTTTATTATCAAATAGAAAACACAGTATTTGAATCTGAGAGCAAATCTTGCCATGCTCTTATTTTGTCTCCAACCACATCTATTGTAGCTCTTTCTAGTCAGAGTTTCTAATGTGACAAACCCTCACCATTTGTCACAAGTCTCACAAATCGGAAGTCTTAAAGTCCACATCCTGAATGTATGTGATGGCTCCTAAATATGATTCTATCTTAAAGACTTAGGTGAAAATTAACAGAGCTTAAAGGTGCCAAAAAATTGCTGTAGGCACTCTCAGCCATTAAAGAGCCTTTCTAAGAAGCTGTAACTTATTTGGAGTGAAGTAGCATTAGAGGAAAAGTGTAGAAGACTTGTTTGGGTTCACCATGGCACTGAGCTGTGGGGCAGAAGTGATGCTGTGTGGTGAGGAGCATGTTCTGCTTGAATTAACCGTGCTATTTAATGCAGTGGTGTAAAAACAGAAAGCGTTTTTTTGAGGACACCTTAAACCTGTAGATGCAGAGAATGTTTTCGCACAGGGAAGTTGTCATAAATGTCTGGACTGTGGGTAAAGAGGAGAGGGAGTTGCTTTGTTTTCCACTGGAGTGTAAGGATTTTTAACATGTGTAAGTATATCTTTGGTTGGACTACTGACATGCCTACAGGTTCAGGCTGCACATCAAAGTTTGAAAAATTTGGACTGCATAGAAGCTTTCCTAAGTTCTGTCTTTCCTAACTAAAAGGTGCAAAAGACAGTCAGATAGGACCCTACTAAATCTCAGAAGTCCTGGAGAAAAGCATTAGAATTGCTTGGTAATAGTCATCTGTTCTCAAACTCTTTGGAGTGGCGAGTATTCTTTCACTGTATTTTAACGTGCTACTTTGGCAGTGGAAGAAGGTTTGGTAAGGAGCAAGGATCTGATTTCTGACTTTCCATCATAGCCAAAAAATAATCTGCCTTTTACTTACTCCATGTTTTCAGACTGTCATCTTTGCCTCCCAGTGCCATCCCAAGGAGCAGTGCGAGAGACGCATGAGTGTCGCACCCTGGGCTGTTTTATGTGTTGTACTGTGGTTATCAGGCATTTTCAAATGTTCCTTAGACTGCTTTCATTCCTGTATCTCTACAGCTATCTACTGGGCTGAACATGCACATAGCTTGATGATGAACATGTGTTGAAGGCACTGAGCCTCTATTCAAGAAAAGTATTACCTATTTGTTTCTTTTCTAATATGTTTGCCTGCTCTGTATTGCAGTATATTTACCTTTTTATTAGCAAGGATTTGTTTACTAGGCTCAGACAGAGTTTTGACTAATATATTTATTTTACTAATATATTTTTATATATTTTACTAATATATTTATTAATCAGTGTTAAGAATTGCTAAAGAGTTGCTTTCTGTGGTCTCTTACTTCAAGTCGTACTTGTTTGTTTACTTTGAGGAAAGATGGACTATAAGGTCTTTTGTATAATTTTTGATTCTTTGATGCCCAGAATCTCTCAGCATGCCTAAACTCAGTGTGGATTTAGTATGTTTCTTAGTTTTGTAAATCCCATTATTTTATCAAACATTCATACTCACTCACATTTTTTCTCTGATATTTATCTTGATCTTGTGTCTTATCAGGGCCTATGCCAGTACCCAAAATTTCAAGTTTAAATTTTCAATCTTAAGTTCATCATTGCTTTATTATTTCAGCTTCTTTATATCCTCTTACAACCTCTGTTCTGTAGTCACTCTTTAAAAAAAATTGCTCCTGAGCTGTTATTTTGTCTTGAATTTTGTTCAGTCATCCTTTACAAGGCCAAAAGATTTCAACTCTGATCGGCCTTTCAGCTGCTTTGTTTTATTCTGGGTGAATTCCCTGCTCACTTTACATATGTGCTTTACCGTGTAACCCTGAGCCAAGAAGTCAGATCCTTCTCTTACTGTTTGCATTTGACATTAGAAGGTCTCCAACCTGCTGATTGTTGGATAGTCAGACTTATTACCAAGGGAAGGATCAGTTTGTTTCATGCTTTGTATAATGTGAATATACAGCAGTTATAGAGCAGTTATAGACACCCAATAGAGCACTTCTTATCAGACAACATCCTAGAACTACTTCCCAGGGACTAATGCCAGAGCCTTGGAAAAGTTATTCAAAAAGACATGAACAAAGAGTAAGACACTGACCTTGGCTCATCAGGCTCATCTGAGATGTTTCACTGTTGGACAGATTTCAAGGTGGGGATCCTCCCTGCCTGCAGGAGTTTTGCTGCCTGGCTTCTCTTACTGCCCAGTTTCCCACACGTCACTCCTGGCTGTCTGAGGGTGCCACTGTCTGATGAGCTCTGCCTACAGAACTCTTCCCCTGCACTGGGGCAGTGCTGCAAACAAAAGGTATAATATTGGCAAGTGCTGCCCAGAAGAACTCCTCTGTGAGGCAAGATATCTCTTTTGGGAGTCTTTGAAGTTGTAATGCCTTAAAACCATCACGGGTTTGTGTTTTTTCTTTGGCTTTTGGTCGGGGCTTTTTGGCAGGGGTAGGATTTGGTGGAGGGGTTTGTGTGTGTGACATTTTGGGTTTGTTTTTTTAATACCAGGAATCTGTGCTCTTTTCAAGAACATCAAAGCTGTTAGGGTCAGTTATTTGACATGGATGTCCTGTAGGAATTTGCTGGTTTGTACCACAGAGTTAACCTGTCCTCATCCCTTTTGAAAGCTTCTCTTGCCATCTCTTACCCTCTGAGGAATCTCTTCCTTTGAATGACAGGTCTCTCATAAATCCTCTTCATCAAATTCCAATTTTATTTCCTAAGCATCAGTGAGTATTAAGGTGTTGTTCTTTGTGACAATGAGTGTGGGAAAATTAATAATACTGAATTAATTATAGCAGAGGTAGAGAGGCTGAAGTTTAACCTTATTGTTGTACTGTAGAAATATACACAAAAGCTACTTATCAGCCACACATCGTTACATCTTGCACCTTTATAGTTACATGATTACTGCTTGTTTGGCTGAAGAACTGGCATGGCACCTTTGTTACTTCAATTTATATTAATTCAGATGCTTAATTAACAATTAGAGGTGTAAGTTTAATTCAACCAAATGGTAATGCAATTCCATTTGAAATATGCCGATGTGATAAGTAAAATTGGCCTTCTCATCTGTGCTAATCTGACCACTATCCACTCTTTACATCTTAATAGGAACACAATTTTTATTTATGTCTCTTTAGAAGTATCCTTAGAATGTACCTCACTTTATGGACTAAACATATTAAAGATCTTTATGAAATTGTAATTCAGTGACTTTTATGTGGATGGTTTGAGTATGATATTTTTCAAAGATGCCATAAAATATAAGTGTGTAAGCTACAGATGTAGAAGGTTTATTTAGCTCAGAAATTTATTAGTGTATTTATGCTGTATATATTACTCTACTGCTTTATATTTGCAGTCAGGCAATTTTCTATCTTGAATTATCAGAAAAGGGAATTAGGAAAAGTAATGCTAGCCTTAGGGAAGCAAACTTTTTTCCAAACTCCTATCTGTTAATATCACCTGCCAATGATTTAATGGTGTTTATAGTTTATGCTAACATTTCTTAGCTTTCCTTTTTATCCATTATAGACTGTGTACCTGGTAGAAGCCTGCAGCCAATTGCTGTTACTTTGCAGCTCCTATCTTTACTCACCAAATAGCTATTTTCTTTTTTATTCCTCTAAGGTAGTAACTGTTGGCTGTTATAAAACTGCAATCTCATTAGAAAAGGTTCACACAAATAAATTCACTGCTGAGATTAGGACTTTAAAATGTTAATGTCTTTGTCTTTCTTTGTGCTAACATATATTTTTGTATTGATACTTAAAAAGAAACCTATAAACTCTTTCATTACCCAAAGAGGTGTTACAACAGCAAGGCAGAATTTCTGGACAGTCTGTGGGATCATGGATTTTTAGGCAATACATCATTTAGGAATTCTTAGTGCATCTCCCTAACAAAAATACATCCATAGTTTGAGTAAAGTGAAAGTGAACAGAATTCTTAGGTGCCTACAAGACTGTTAAGGTTCTTTATCAGCAATATCAACTGCTGCAATATTTATCTGACTTTGGGTCTGTGCTCCTTTTTGTACTTAGTCCTCTGTTCCTTGTATGAAAAGAGATCACTAGAGCTCAACTTGTAGCTCTGTTACAAAACTCCAGTGTTGTATTTTACCACCTCTTACCCTTTCTTGCTTTCTCCAGTTGGCATCAGACATTTTCCATGGCTACAGGTGGGAGGTGTTCTTCATGTCCATCTCTGTATACTCATGGAACTGACTGACCTCTCCTACCTGATTCTGATAAAGCCCAGTAATGTCAGTGCAAATGTTATTTAAACTGGGAAGTAAGTTATTTAGTCTGTTACTTAGTCTGGGAATGGAGCATAGAGTAAAAGTGTAGCAGAAAATTTTCATGCCCTATAAAGGGTTATCCTGTGCTGGGATAACTGTCCTCTCCCACACAGTCTTTAGTTTCATGTAATAGTTAATTTGGGATTCTTCTGAATCAATTTTCACTTCTGGGGCACAGCTCTAAAACTATTCCATTGCACCTGATTGATCTCAGCCTAACATAAACCTGAAGTAATTGCTTTAATAAAATTGCAATAAAACTAAGACTTACAATTGTTTTTATGCAGGAAACTTTTCCAAAATTTTAAGCATTATTCACACTCAGAAATGTGCTCTCATTGTCTCCTGAGCTCTGCCTAAGCATATCTCACATGTGTGGAAAGAAGTAGCTGAACTGTATTTGCTTTCATTTAATATTAAAGAGGATACTTTTCTGTTCAGCCATTGGACATGTGCCAAGTATTTTAAATGTCCATTATTTTATGAATTATACTATAAATCAGAATTAAGGTATTATGAAGAGGACTTTTGATGATAGTATTACTTCTAATATTCAATGCTTAGAATTAATAGAATTAGTCATTGCTTAATTGGATTTGAATATATTGATACTGGATTCTATTAGCAATGTGTCCTATATGCACTGGATAATTCATTTGCCTGTTTTTAAGAAATATATAGCCCATACTGAGTGCAGATTTGCATTTATTATGCTATGCAGCTAACTCTAGTTTTGCTGAAGGAAAATCACCAGCCTAATTGCAGATATTCCAAAACTTTAAGAATTATATTGTTGTTTAGAGTTATTTATTACATAAGCCAGTCTTTATAGGGATACCTTACACTGGTCTGTTCTGATTGTCATCACAGTATGATTGTCCTTCAAAACATTTCTGAAAGAGTTCACCTTATATGACCTTTGGTTGTGAATACAGTTAGGCTGCAATAGTTTTTCTGTATTGTCAGCATTAGAGATGTTCTTAAATATAGAGATATAATTGAGCTGTTACAAGTTTGTGTGGCAGTAAGCCTTAACATGTTTGAATTGCACTCTTCACAGTGATTGATCTTTGTGTTGGGATCAGTTCATATCTAATAGGAATTAACAGGAAAAGTGGTACCCTTTTTTGAATCCCAATATATTTTTAAAAATCAAGACTTAAAAATCAATTCAAAAATTGGTGTTTTGTTATACTTACTCTGACCACCTCCCCTTGTTGCAGTTTTCAGTCACCAACAGAAGTATTTCTGCACAAATACCTTGAAACAACAAAATCCTAAGTTTGTACTTGATTCCTTTTCTTTTCTTTTTTTTTCCAAGGAGCAAGTGGGAAGAAATAGCTTTATTCCAAAAAACGCTTGCATGTTATGCTGAAACATTGAGGAACCTTTTGTTTTTCAGTTCAGCATGTAATCCAGCTATAAGTTGTCATAAGGGTTGTGAGAGGCTGCTGTGGAATGGCATGAAGTTGGAATTGGAAGGGGAATTGGATGGAGAATTAGAAGCCCCGGGGTTTTTATTCTTGGTTGGACTATAAACCTGCTGTACGACCTTGAGCAGATCAGATTAACCTGACTTTCCAAAGCATTTGCACTCCTGAACTGGCTCTATAGGTTGATCAGTTGCAATTTCCTGTAAGGTGAGAATGGTGCCTTAATAAGGTGGAGGCAATTCATTAACACAGAGTGCTGCAGAATTCTCCAGTTAAAAGCATCACAGGCAGAGGGAAGTATTATTAGGAACTAATAATGTTATAAATTATTAATAAAAATATATTTAGGTTTACGCTATGATTTTGTACTTTACCCCAAAGCAAGATAAATCATAAGCCACTTAGAAGATTTTTAGAGTAGAGTGCAGCAGTTAAGGGTCTTTAGTACATTTCTGTAATATTAAAATGATTTTTCAGCCAGCATAGAAGCTTCTCCAGTCTAGTCCAAGGTTTTAAGAAAGGAAAACAAACAGCAGCCCAAGGTATTATTTACTTAATTAGTCCTTTCTGCAGCATGAATTTATTTCTGAAGTTCATTTCTGCTTAATAAGTATCATATCTGTTGATGTTCCTTATGTTACTGAACAGCACCAACACTACCAAATAATGGGGAAAAATGGTAATAAGGCACTGTAATTCTGATCATGTGTCATGGGGTTAATTTCAAAAGAATAATTTCAGATTCTTCATTGGTGCAGTGCACCAATGTAAAATATATTGTTCTCATTATAAAAGGCAGTTAATATCTTCTAAAAATGTACATTTAATTGCATAAAGGCATAAAAGCAACAACACAAAAATTATTCAAGTAACATTCCAATTATATATGATAAATCTTCTTTAAAACCTTTACATTTATCTAGCAATTATAACCTAACCACAGGATATAACATCTTAGAGCTTGGCTGGAATCAATCAAATATCTTAGGCCAAAGCAGGAGTGTTGTTCTGACAGAGCTGCTCCCAAAGGCAAATTTGATCTATTTAGGCACCAGTTTTACAGCACACTCTGAATTTGATTTTTTCTGTAGTTTTTCCTGGGTAAGGCTTTTTTCTAACAATGATTCTAAGAAATTTGTAAAACAACTAATTAATTTGAAAGCTGGTTAAACTAGTTAATAACTATGTTTAATTCTTTTTCAAACAGTACTTCAGTCCATAGAAAATGTAGAATCCCTTCTGCTACTTGGTGTCTGAGTGTGTCTGAGATGGTAAAATTAAGCAGACTCTCACTCACATCAGAAGTGAACCTGAGAATATTTTGGAAGACCAATCTTTCCTCAGTGATAAGTACGACTTTCTCATTCAGCTTACAGTCTTTGGGTTTCAGTATTTGCACCTGATTCTTAGGTGCATGAAACTAGAAAACTCAGTTAGTTAGGGATGAAATAATGTTAGTGTGTTTGAATTTTTTAAACAAAATTAAAAAGTGAATTTGAGAATTTTTTTACCTGTCACCAGATCTAGGAAGAGCACATCTCTGTCTATACTACTGCAGAGTCCCAGTATCAATTACTTCTGTTCCTTTTTTACTCTGGTTTTAGTTTATTTCAGAGAAATTCCTGCCTTTTCCCTCTTCCTTTCTATTTTTTCAATTTAAGCTACTAACCTAGTTAGTCTCAAGAACACTTATTCTCAAAAAATCTAAAAATAGTTTTCTTTCTGGTTAAATAAAGTTGCCTAAAATGCCTGTCAAGAATCATTTAATGAAACTGTTTCAAAATGGGATAGTTACAGAATTTAAATCAAATAATGAACTGTATGTCTCCATGTTGGTGTTTATAAGTAATCCCTTGCTTGGCAGATATTTATGCTGGTCTTGCCTCAGTTCAAAGTACTTGTAATCTAATGCATAGATGTGTAAGTGTATTTATAATGTATAATGTGCTGTATTAGCACAAAAGAAGTAAGTTGAGAAAAATTGTAAGATTTTTACAAAAAAAATTCCTCAGCCTTCCTGAAAGAATTTTAATTTAACAATGAAGATGAATAGAATGTAAACTAACACTGGGATTTCAGAACAGGTTAAAGGGAAGATTAACTGCTCCCTTGGCCCCCACTCCCAAATCCCAGCCTGCTGGCATCACAGGTTTGGAAAGCTGCCATACTGTCATATGTTGGTACTTCCGAAACAATCTTAGGCATAGCTGTGCCTTTCCTCAGACTGAACTGTTCAGGAACCTTGTGATTCATGAAGAATTTGGCTTGAAATTATTAAAGCAGAGTCCCTTCTTTGAAAGCTGGCATTCCAGGAATCATCTGGGCTGTGACGCTTCAAATTTCATGCTCTGTGTCCTACAGAGCTTTCCAAAACCAACATTAGCTGCCATTATAGCAAAATGCATTTTAATTCCTCAGCAGCACCAAACTTGCCATCCAAAGGAATAGTAACTATAAATGGTTTTGGTATAAACATACCTGTTCTGTCCTCCTGTTAATATTTGCTATCTATCTGTGAGTTTAGTGCTCATTGAAGCTGACAAGAGTCATTCCCCAGATATCCAAGAAGTTGGAGAAGTGTTGGGTTAACAGGTGTTGGTGTAAGAGTTAAACAGAGAGCGACAGCAGCAGTGCTGGCAGAAGCAGTGGAAGGTCTCTCTGACACAGCGTGCGCCTGAGATAGAACTGAGGGAACGAGTTTCTGCTTCTACATCAAGATAAGACACACACACTCTACACACACTCTTCACACTCCTTTACCATGGCCTTGGAGAGAACAATGGAAAATGTCAGGAAGACAGATTTATTGTAGGACTGTGATCACATCTGTAAATTGTAACCAAAAAAGCTCTTAGAAGTATGGATATATACATGTACTGGTGCTTCTGCATAAACCTTAGATTCACCTGCACCTCTGCTGTTGGTGAGTCTTGTTCCTTCATGTATCATAGAGAAGGTTTCAATAAGATTTAGAAAACAGATCTAATGAATCTGCTGCCTTGCCCAGACTGTTACCAAAAATTTAAAATCTTTAAGCCTGTAAAGTAAGACTCAAAGTAAACAATTTTTAAATAGAAATATTGAATGCTCCTCAGGGCCATGACAAATGGGAATTGGCTGTGTTTTCTAAGAGATGAATTACTGTGACCAATATATTCAGAAAAAGAAAGGAACAGTGAACACTGAAGAAAGAGCTAAGTAACATTTCTGAGACTACTTTAAAATACTAGCCATAATTCAAAGCTATTCCAAAAATGGTTATTGTTTTTTAAATGACTGCTGCTTCACTGTATGAAATAGCTTGTTTCTGCATGCTACATTGAAAACAAAATAAGTTAAGAATGCAGATCTGTCCCACAAATCTTAAAATTCTATAATTGCTCAGAAATCAAGTGAAACTCAAGAATCCTCTCAATGGGAATTTGTCCTGTAGGATTTTCAGACTTAGCAATAGGCAACCCAAGAACAGTGGTTCTAGAGCAGATGTTGCATTGATCTGAATTTATCACTGCTGTCGTGATGGCAGATCTGTAAGCAATCTGTTTCAAATGTTATATACAAGAGTTATCCAAGAGATTTCAAATGTTAGTAACACAATTACACTTACAGAGACGTTTTCTTTCGCTTACATGTGCACATGCACATACCTGTGAGCCTAAAGTTTTCACAAATTTTGAAGATATTTAACGTTTGCCACGTCTTAAAATAACCATATGCGATGTGGATTAAATAAAAGAAGCTATTTGGCTTCAAGCAGACTTGCTTTCCTGCAGAAATCTCTGAGTGACCAGAAAACATCTGGTTATGTCTTATACAGAGCTTTGGAGGAACTTCAGAATACTATCTGAAGATCTGATTTTGCCAAGATTTTTTCCAACACTTATATGACTATGTATCACAACACTTGGATAGTTGTAGAGAATCCATCCACCCTGAATCATTTATTTTTTCCCCCACTTAGTCACTTTACTCTTGCTTTGACACAGTTAGTTTTCTGCTCTAAAAGTCTCAGATTCCAAAACTTTGCCTATATCTGTGTTTTGTTTTCTGTGTCAAACTAAACAGAATTTTTTGGTATGATCCATAGCTCACTAGAACCCAAATGGTGGCACCATCATCCATGCCTGTTATTTATATAAGAATATACTATTCTAGCAGGGAATTTGAGGAAAGGTGTTGACATTCAAATATTCTTTCGAGTTATTATTATCATACTGGGTATGGTTTAGAACAAGAGAAGTATGTGGTATATATGGAAGATAATTAGAAAAACCAAAGCAAGAGACAAATGGTCAGGAATTTAAAATCAGATAAACAATTCTAGTCTGCTTAGAGGAAATAAAATCTGTTGAAAGAAATCTGTATCCATCACTGGTCACTCAGGGTAAGGAGAAAAACCCCAACACATGGGACTCTTGTCCTTCTGAAATAAAGTCAGGAAAAACAAATAACTTCCCTATACATTTTCTACTGGGATCACAAATTAGATATGTGAACTGAATTGTGAGTTGAATTTTCAACTGATGATGAGTTTAGAAAAACTGACTTGTCTTATTTTATTTTGTAGATGCTTCAGAAGCTTGCTGTGGGCTTACCACGGGTTCTGCCAACCACCTCAAGAGGGGACTCACCTATTCTTTCTTTAGTCGAGCAAAACATTATCTTGAAATAATTATTCCTCTCCACATGGCCTTCATACTCGTGTCAGCTTATCTTCTGCTGACTCATGCTCAGGGTGCTCCTGTTGAGAATGGGGCACTGTTGGATACACTGAAGTCACAAGTGGGATTATTCAGCAATAAAAGTGAGCACTATTCAGCACAGGTGAGACCTCCTGGCACGAGCCGGCAAATACCTCAGACAATCATCATAGGAGTTCGTAAAGGAGGAACGAGGGCTTTGCTGGAAATGTTGGATATTCATCCTAATATTGTGGTAGCAGCTACAGAAGTCCACTTCTTTGACTGGGATGAAAATTACGTGAAAGGAATAGACTGGTATAGAAATCTGATGCCATTTTCTTATGGAAATCAAATTACAATTGAGAAAACACCAGGCTATTTTACATCACCACAGGCTCCAGGAAGAATTCATGACATGAATAGTTCCATTAAACTGCTGCTCATTCTAAGAGATCCCACTGAGAGAGTTATATCTGACTATACCCAAGTATATTACAACAGAGTAGAAAGCCACAAGCCTGTTCAGCTCTTTGAAGATATTGTTATTAAGAATGGAGTGCTTAATACCAAATACAAAGCTATTCAGAGAAGTCTATATGATGTTCATATGGAAAAGTGGCTTAAGCATTTCAGTTTGGATCAGATTCACATAGTGGATGGCAATACTTTAATCAAGGACCCTCTTCCTGAATTACAAAAAGTTGAAAGATTTCTAAATCTTCCTTCCCGAATTATGTCTTCTAATTTTTATTTTAACCAAACCAAGGGATTCTACTGCATCAGAAGTGATGGGAGGGAGAGATGTTTACATGAATCCAAAGGGCGTCCCCACCCTCTTGTTAACAGCACTGTTTTGGAGCAACTATATTCTTACTTTAGAGAGCACAATGCAAAATTTTACAGGATGGTTAATCATTCCTTTGACTGGCATTAACGTATTTGGAGTCAATGTTTCTTAAAAGGGGCCTGAGACAAACTTTCAGACACATCTTTCTAAACTGTAAGGACTCGTATTATGAGAATTAACATCCTGGTTACATGCTTCATTGGAACAACACATCTGTTGACTCATTGAAATGGTACTCTCTATGTTGGGAATAATAAGTTTTATGTATTTGTATGATTACTGGGAGTCATATTCTGATCTTCTTTCTCTCATCATGCAAGTACATTAACTTCAGCAGACTTAGCAAAGATATCTCTACAAGATTTCTGCTGCTTTGGAAAAATGCATCTAGCTGTAAAAAATGTAAATATTGGAAATGGTATTATTCTAACTGTTCTGTATTTTTTGTTGTTAGTATTTTTTTATATCCCACGATAGTGGTGTTGATTTATAGATTTTTGCATAAAATAAGTTTCAATTGTATGTTAAAATAGGGGCATACCTAGTAGCTCCAATAAATAAATCATCCTCTTTAATATGTTGAAGTACTTAATTAAAAATAGAAGGAATCTATTTCACCTGTAATTTTGAATAGGTGAACTAGAAGTTACCTGTCTGTATGACATTAATATTAAACCACACTTACTATCATGGGTTTGCAAAAAAAATCTCCAAAGTAAGTATAGGAACTTTCTGAAGAATGTTAAAATGAGAGTTCTGAATGTAAAGAAATTAAAATATCCCAGGAACACCGATACTCTATACACTAAAAAAGATCAATGCCAAAAAATTATTAATATGAGCAATTGTACAAATATTTGATTATATAAATTATGTCACTTTGCTCTTGAATGGAAAAGCTCTTAGTACTACCACATGAATTATGTTTGTACTCTGTGACTAGTTATTCTGTTGTTCTCCTGGCTTTGGTTTATATATCTCCATTGGCACAATGATTCTTGTTTAAAAAAAAATTATTATTTGCTTGCCCCCTGAAGCATGATGTAGTTTTATTTTGCCATTTCTGATGCAGACCATGGGATAGTCTCAACATTAAAATAACCTCTTGTTTCATTACTCAGACACGCTGTTCAGTACACTCAGTATGACATAGGTTATCTCCAAGAACCACAACCATTTATAGCCTTGCATCGGGATTTTATTTTCAATTTTTTTTAACAATATTGTGCTGATCTTTTCTGCTTTTTCATGTAAACATTTTATTGTATATCAATACCAAAGAAGAAAATCTGAGCATCAAACCCCACTGAACCCTGACAAGGGTCAAGCAGCTGTGTCCTTCTGTCTAAGTGACTGCTCATCCTAAAGGAGTATATGTTCCTACCATGGGATTCTTCCACTTCCAGGCTAAAAGGTATGTATTGCTGGGCTGACTTTTAGGCTTTTAATACTTTGTGAGTGGGCTACTTAGGCAGATAGCAGTATTTCTCTGAAGCTGGATAGAATTGGACTCAGATTATGTGGAAATAGCCTTCATCAAATATTCTCTCAATAAATGTAAAATGATAAAAATAATATAATAATTCTTATTCTTTATCTATCTATTCTTTATCCATGACTTGCATATGTATGTATGAAAGAAAGTATACTGTATATATGAGAGAAAATTATTTTCATTAGCATATAATTAATCTCTGAAATTACCTTTCTGAAGTAGGTTTGTTTACTACAACTCTGATTGCTATAGATGGCTCAAATTTTCTTTTACTTCTGCCACTTTTTCTGAGATTGTGGCTTCTTAATTATTAATATTGATCCCACATAGGATTAATATTAATCAATATTAATCATTAATAATGATTAATCAATCATTAATATTGATCCCACATACGAAGTACAATGTCAATAAGAATCTGTGGAAATACAAATGTATTTGTTTCAAATTAATCAAAGGACAAACAGGATGTTTATGCTGGTCTTCTACCATCTCTACAAGGACATTGGATAGGCAAACTTTAATAATTACAGTTGTGCAGTCTAACAGAATGTTCTTTGTCTTTTGTCAAGTAAAAACCTAAACCAGAAAATTTCTGAACTCTGAATTAACAGTGTGATTTTATACCAGAATAACTTTTTCTATTTTGTGGGCACAGCTCTTTTGTTTGAAAACAGAACACTCAAATCCAGATTCCCAGTATTGTCTAGCATGGCCGGTTCTTTCTGACCAATCTGATCTCAGTGATAAACAAAACTCCTTCCAGTCCACTCATTTCAGAAATACATTATTGAAGGGAGCAACATAAGTGCAGCTTGTATCAGACAGAAATATATAACTTTCTGTTTCTTATACAGTCAAAAACTCTCTTTTTCTTTTTTCTCTTTTCTTATTTTTTTTCCTTACAAGAAGCAAATTTGAAAACAATGTATACTTTAATAAAAGTTTTAGGTAGATGCTGGTAATTGAAGAATTCAGATGTCTATATGCCGCATTAAATTTCATAGCCTTCCAAGAAAAAGGAAGGGAGAAAATTCTAATGTCTTTCTATATTTACGCTTGCAGGCATCAAGTCTTTCTATTCTCTTCTCTTTCTTCTCTGAAGTTTACAGCTAATCTTTAAATGAGCTGAATGCAGGAGCACCAGCTAGCAGAAGCTATATGCATCTTTGAAAATGCAAGTCCCTTTCTGGAATTTACATTTCAAGGAGAGCTGAGCTGTATGGATTAGTGATGCTTATATCTATTTGATTTGTTATCAGTCCTCATTCCTGTTCAGCATTTTGGGGAAGAACAGAATTGATGGAATGAATTTAATGATTATTTTAGAGTTTACTAATATCATGAGAAATATATTAACCATAATATAATCTGGGTGAGGGGTGGTTGGTTTGAATTGGTTTTATGTAAATCAGATTCTCATCAGAAATTTTATTTTGATAAATTATCAAAAATCATACAATTTAACCTCTGTATAACAGAGGTTAGACTGTAATTTTACATTGCAGGCTTTCAATCAGTTTCTCATTTTTTGGTCTGAAAAATACTCTTTCATGCCATCCTGACCTTTTCCATTCTTAAAGTCTTTAAGAAAACCCTCCTTCCCTCATGCTCAGGAAAGGAATCAGATAACCTTAACAGAAAATCCACTGAGCCATACTTGGGTAATACTGAAATAAAAAAGTACTCACTTTTTGACACTTGGAATTCAAAAATAGTCAGTTTTTTGGGAAGACCTGTCGGCTTGCAGTCAGTATAAAGATGTTATTAACAAGACAGTTCTCAATTTAAGCAATTACACACATGTCATGAATTTACACAACTGATAGTAAACCAGAAATTACTTTTCTCTAAATTGTTTATCAGAGAATTCTCATCTCATTCTCTGATACTCAGGAGTTGTTTGCAAAAGTAAATTTCATGTGGGAAGGTCACTTGAAGAAATCATGCAGTTGTTTCAAAGGTTTTTGGGAGCATCTGGAACAGATGATACAATTATGTGTGCAAGACTACTGCAGAATTTATGATGATTTGACCAGCTCTTTGATGTTGTTTTACATTCCACAAATACTAAACTTTAAATACTGTTCCTTTCCTTTTCTAGTGAAAATGCCATAGTTATAGTTTCTTTGGTTTAATGTTGCAGAGAATTAACCATATCAAGCAGCTGTAACTGGATCAGTTCAGCCATGATAAGCAGCACACACTTAATATCCAGATGAGTCTAATATCGCCTCTTCTTTTTTTTTTTTTTTTTTTTTTTAATTTGTACTATATATACTACCTATAGTACATAAAGGAAATTACTGGGAAACTTAAAAGCTAGGATTTTACCCCAAAACTCCTAGTACTAAACTAATGGGAAAGAAGCAAAGAAGTTCCTGCATTGCACTCTAAACCATTATTTTACCAGGAAAAGGGTTGGATTTTTTCATTGTATCCCCTGTATACAAATGCTCAAAGGCCTTGGACTTTGGCTTCTGGTCTTTCACAATTTAGCCTTGAAAGCTAAATTTAGAGTTCCTCTTCAAGCATACCTATTAAAGCAGAGACATTTTCTTATTGTTGAGGACTTTACAGAGGGCACACACATCTTTACATGCTGCTCCACATCAGCTCCTTCACTGTCCTCTTGATACAAAATTAATAATCCTATGAAGATTATCTATTGAAAGCTGATCAGATTGACTACTGTAGGGAAGCATATCTGCATAAGGAGTTTTCTGTCTTCAGCACATCTAAAAAAAATTTTAAAAATTTTTTTCTATCAAATTTGACTGCTTATTGCCTTTGTCAATTCAAATGCTTTCATGAATTGGACAAAAATTTTCATTTTTTTATAATCCCTATAATTTCTTGCTTAATTTATGTAGTCAAAACCAAAAATATGATTTATCAGTTTACTTACACAGTTTAACTGAAAAATAAAAAGAGACTTATCCCTCAATACTTTGATTCATAGTAAGAATTGCACAACATTTCCTTGCAGACAAAGAAGTATTTAAATTATTAAAGTAATATACCATTATTGATTATTATTTTCTATACTTGTGCATTTGATCTTCATTTCCTTCATAAGCTTGAATTTTTTCATAGCTATGAACAGACACATTAGAAATAAAATCAGTAATTAGCAATAGGTAATGAGCAGTATTTAGTTACTGGCCAAATAGTTTCCATTTTGATTATTTCAAGTTTCATGGTGACTTACTAAATTGTTTTGCTATTTTCTAGAACTAGTTTAGAAGTTAGAACCAGCAGTGCTAAAAAAGACTGTAGTATCATTCTGTAATTACAGAGGAATTGTATTGTCTTGCCTTTAAGGTTAATTAACAGTGACATAAGCTTACCACAATTCCTGAAAGCATTTTGGAAGCCAAGACACTAACAGAACTGTATAAATTAGTCCTTGAAGATGAATCTGCTACTTAGGGAAAATACAGCAGATTAAAACAGACTAATGCAAATAATAGTTTTCTGTGAAAATAGATGTGATGCAAAATGCAGACTCTCCTGTATTAGCCCACGTAACAAGTACTGCAAGGTCTATTTTCTGATGCAATATAGTTTTACACTTATACATTGTATATTCTTTCAGTGCCGTTACAAAAACCTCTTAGGAAATGTTTAGAAAAAATACCTTCATGTAAACTCTTAACCAGGGCTACAGTTTTTCTCTCAAAGGCCATTTCCCTAGTTTTATACTGTTTCCTCTGAGATAAAAAAGTGTTTTGAGTCACGCTGCAATAAAAGTAGTGAGTTATTATGCCAGAATTAAGAATATTACCTCAATTTATTACAGTTCTCAGTGAAAAACATTTGTATACAGGGACATATAATAGTTTAACAATCTCAGTATTTTCTCTCTCTTCTTTAGATAACACAACCGTGTTCCAATTTTTCTTGTTCTGACAAATGTTACACTAAACACATTGTCACTTTAAACCACTGCCCTTAAAGATTTAAATCAATGGTAGTAATTAAAGGGAAGCACAGGTAATTAAGGATCCATTCCCTTTGCTACTCGGACTGGACAAGGTTTTCTTTTTGATCCATCATAAACTTTCTCTTAGGGATGTACCAGCCAAACTTGCAATAGGAAGAAATAAGACAAGGGCAACTAGAACACAGTAAAACCTGAGCCGAAGGCCCTCTTCTACTAAATATTTGTTAACCCAATATGGCACAGTTACAATCAAAATTATGATTGGCCTGCTAAGACAATGCACAGGACTAAGTAAAATGCTACTTCAGGGATTTAGCTAGGTATTCCACATGACTGAATGACTTTTATGATCATTAGGCTATTAGAAATATACATGAATATACATTTTCAAAGTACTCTATTTCACCTTATTAGAGAGTACTGCAGTGCTGTAGGACAGGTTGAGTGTATTATGCCTATCCTTGGGGAAATTCTGCAGTGATACCCTAGTAAATTGGATGGGAAGTAACAACTGTCCTCACTAAACGTTGGGCATTTTAAAATGCCTTATGGAAAATCAGCAGCACTAGATGCAGCAGGGTTGTTGTTGATTTGACAAGGACTGTCAGCCTAGAAAAATGCTGTGCAGCTGTCATGAGAAGATTGAAGATACCTTTTCTATACTCTGCCATGATAGAAATCTACAATTCAAGACAAGTGATGCAGATGGAACACTGCAAACTGTGGGGCGGCAGTGCTGCCTCAAGTGAAGGAAGATTAAGGGCTCATAAAAAACATATGCTGTAGTTACACGGGTGCATCATACACAGCTTACAAAATACACTGAGTCTAAAACAAAACCAGGCAGAACCTACAGCTGTGCACTAAAGTGTTGCTGTTGAAGGCATACCAAACCAGAGGTAACAGTTACATATGAGCTATCTGTAACTTATTATTTGTCATATTTATTATGTGTTTGCCAGACTACCAGTGTTTACATGACTGAAGTTCTCTGTCAGGTGTACATATGACAAATGAATAAAACAGATGCACAAATTTTCTGGGGAAAAAACAGCCAGTGGATCATATACTTAGGGCCTACTTATGCACAGGAAGCACACCAGAACAGGGTTCGAGTAAACTGCCTTTCACACTTTTAAAAAAAAATTTCTCTGTGTTTTAGTTTCCTTTAATGGTGTGTGTGTATGTGTATGGGAGTGTAAAACCCTCCTCTTCATTTTGTGGAATTTTAAAATTCAAATGCATCTAAGAATTTAAAAATACTTTGGTTTCAGTGTCCTGAATAAATTATTACCATTCAAAAGTTACTACATCTTTAGCAGCATTAGAACACCATTTACTTCCCATTTAGTTCCTTTATGCCTTGCACTGCTCACTCTCATCTCTCCCTTGAAAATATATTTTCGTAGGAAATACCTTTTTTGCCAGCTGATTTCAATGTCATATGGCTACAGTTCACAATATGCATCACTTGCATTAAAATTACAAATATGAGGCATGGAGATGGCCAAGTCTTACACTCCATATGAGTGGGGAAAATGGCCTAAGAAATGTAACAGCGGTCACTTAAAATGGCCACCTGCTGAATCATACTGACCTGTGTGCTCCAGATTAGAGAGACCAGGGCTCCTTCAGCAGTCAAATGTCTTGAAACAGTTTTTGGGAACTTGGGAAGAGTGGTTTCCCCCTTCCATCAAACAGAGGTTCAGGCTTCAATCTGAGAAAAATCTTTTTCCAGTTGGTAGGGTGCTTGTGTGCCTTTTTACCCCTCAAGTCACCCACAAGACAAATTTTCACCAAATTGCAGTAGGTATTCCACTGGTAACAGCAAACTAAACTTGGAAGCCCCATTTAATTTTTTTTACTAGATTCTAGATCCTCCATTATTTTTGTCCAAAGCACTGGTTTTCAGAGACGGTAACTATGCTAGATAAATAAAGCTACTCAAGTATGAATAAAATATACTAATCTGGCTTTCTGTACCTACTGGTTACAATGAGCCAGAAAATGCACAACCTTGTTACCTGTCTTCTTAGTCATTTGTCCATGACTCCTTTTAATCAAATAAGAATTGGGTACAGTTGCATATGCTTGTACGACCCCCTATCCTGATTATCTGTGTATTGTGATCAAAGGGAACAAGATTATGTTACCTCACTTTAATAGTAAATCCCAGGATGTTTATTTCATGTAAATACAACTTTCCTGCCAGTCACCCACTATCTTTGATTTTCTCTATCTAAAATTCTCCCTGTGTTTGATTTTGTTGTTGTTGGGTTTGGGTTTTTTTTCATTTATTAATTAATTCTGGCTTTTCTCTTTTATGGAATAAATAGTTTTGATCTTAAATTGAGCTTTCCTGATCTGAGAATGGTAAAAGCTGAAACATACACTGTGGTTTGCAAAAATAAATACATTTTATCTCTGTGCTGTGTTAGTATTTCAGGGAATCAGATTACACACTTGCAAGTGATTAAGACAAAATAACAAATCCTAACACACACAGCAAGCATAATTAAAGATATTTGGGGGGGATAGGTTAAAAAATATCACCTTCCATTAAAAAAAAAAAAAAAGTATTTATTTGATATTTAACAGAAGCATTTGGATTAATGTGTTTTAATGATGTAAAGTGACAATGATGACAGTCCGCTACAGCAACTGCAGTAAAACTACTTTAATTTTGTTAAGAAACCAGCCTGAAATTTATATACCTAGAGAATATTACTTAGTCTTAGGCAGCTGATAAACTAAATTAAATAGCTGCACTTTTGGAAACACATATACTCCCATCACCTAACACACAAATTAAACATTTGGTAATAATGCTAATATAGAAGCTGTTTCTCTCCTAGTTTGATTTTTTTCTGCAGAAATTCTAGTCAGTGAGTTAGTCAATGACAAGCAATAAACTGCAAGGAGAGGAGGGGGGAGAATTCCTTTATTTGCATCGCTGGCCTCATTCTGTCAACATATCACCCAGATTGCTGGAAACACACAGAGATGCATTCTGGCAATGCTAGGAAGGGACCTGCATTTCCTGCTGTCTATTTCAACTTATTAGTAATAGGATGATGCTTCTGGCACATTAAAATAAATTAATATTGGATTAATTCACTTCAAAAAGGTGTCAAGAAAACACGTTGCAGATTCATTCATCACAAACTTGAGACTAATATGTTTAAAAAAAGAATACCATAGTAATTATATTTACATGTATAATTGCCTAAAGCTGAGCCAAATGACAGAATATATTCTAACACTTCCCAACATGCCTTCAGTGCTGATTAAACCACCAGTTCTTAAAATAAATGTAGTATTTTCAATGCTAACAATAACAGAATGAAATTATTTTAAACAGTCTTGTTTTACTTTAGAAAATGTTTTATCTGAATTACTAAAAGATTTTTTTTATTGCTATTGATTCAAAGTTGTGTTCAGTTACTATTTCTTTGCTTTTCACTGATGGTCATTTAGATATCTTTGAATATCGAGGAAATACAGTTCAGCAGTGCTCTTTTAGTGGTAATAAGCTGGGCAAGGACAACTGCCAAACTTCACATAATTGCCTTAAGTGAAGTACTGCTTGGAACATTTTATAAGACTATAGCTATGTTAAATATAGTATAATACAATGCCAAAAGTAAGAGCAACAGAAAAATCTGAATAAATGTTTTAGCATTTCCACTACCTTATTTATAGGAAGATCAAAATAAACAAAACAAATGGGAGGCTGATTCTGTGCCTTTGACCAGAAAAAAATCCTACCTGTTACAGACCCAACACCTGAGCAGAAGTTGCAGATCTGGACCCCTGATTTGGATGTGCCACTATTCTGATATTTTATTCACACTACCTGCATCTTCAGTAGAAGCTCAGGTACAGTTATATTCTGCTCAAGTTAAATAAACCTGTCAGAATTTCACTGAATGTGGGTGCAGTGTATGAATGATGCACAGTCCCCAGCTGCAGTATAACAAGAAACATTTATTAAAAGTGTACATAGCTTTTATAATATTTTCACTATCAGATTAGAATAACACACACCTGAATAGCCAATAGTGTAACTGTTCATGCATCTGCTAACCAGTAATATAAGTGCTCACATTCCTAATATTCACATCAGCTAGTCTTCCTTAAAACAAGTGGTTTTGTATAACAAAAGCTGCTGTGGTTCTGCTACCTGTTACATTTCAGAAACTTTGTTACATCTCTCCTGCCTTGACTGAATAGCCCTTGTTTTTCTTAACCAAGAGGTCTTTGTTCTGTTATTGCTAAGCATTCTTTGTTTCCTTGCTCCACATCGCCCCTTTTTTTATTTACAAAGCATTGCAAAGTGAGTACAGTGTGTGTCTGCATGAGCATTACCTGCTTTATGTTTTGATTGAAAAGCCGTTGAATTCAAGAAAAGACACATGGTGAACATAACATAATCATCAAAAGTGCTCTAAGTCTTATTATCGCTAAACCAACTACATTTAACCCAAGGTCCAAAACTGAAACTTCCCAACCAGGAGAACAAACCGAAAGGATTCCATCCCTGGTTTTGCTGCAGTTCTCCAGGCAGTTCCTTCAATTCCTGGATGCTTTTGTGAATGGATTCGGAGTGGTCACTCAGGTTCATACAGCACATTCCATCAAAGCCTTCACATCCGTGTCCCTGGGCTAACAATAAAAAGTCTATTGCTGCTCTTTTGTTTAAGAAGCATATTCTTTAAAAGGGCATGTGTGTGTTCCACAACAGCTTGACCCGTTGAGGAATGAGGTATGCCAGTTAAGTGACATATACCCCAAAAGTGAAAGAAAGGTTTTCATTGATTGTGAGACATGTGCTGAACCATTATCAGTTTTCACTGCCTTAGGAGCTCCTAAGGTAGCAATAGCTCACAGCATGTGCTTAAGACATCTCTTGCCTTTTCCCCTTTATGAGCAGAGGCAGCAAAAAATTTGGAATATGTGTCAACTGATACACACACATATTTTAAGGTGCCAAAAGAAGAAACGTGTGTAACATCCATCTGCCAGAATTCATTGACACCTAATCCTCTTGGATTTGTACCTACTGCAGTAGCTAAAGGTGTTAAACATGCACAATCACGCCAAGAATTAAAATTTGTCTAGCTTGAGAAAAAGTAAGATTAAATTGTTTACTCAAAGCTTTTGCATTCTGATGATAGAATTCGTGACAACTTTGCTTGTGTAATTTGATTTGGAACTGTTGCCATCATAGTTAGGGGTCTGCAACTGCATTGCCTTCCACCAGAGGTCCAGGCAAAGATGAGTGAGACCTAAGATGCATAACAAAAACAATGAGATCGGCATTGAACATGATCATACAGAGCAGATAACAGTATAAACAAATTCTTGTTGTGCACTTGCTTTAGAAAGGAGTGTTCAATATGGTTTAAAATGCCAACTACATACAAGGAATCTGATGTTAAGTTGAAAGGCTCATTTTGAAACAATCGAAAAGCCTCTACAGCGGCTGCTAATTCTACCAGCTGTGTCAACCCTGGGTGAAAAATCAGAGTTTTCCCAATCCCCTGTGGAATTTTTCCAGGCAACAACAGCTTTCTGAGTTTTCCCAGAGCCATCGATGAAGACTGTCTTTGCTCCAGACAGGGGCTGTGACGATGTTAGAAAACGCGGCTGTAGAGAAAGATCTTTTAAACATTGGAAAAGTTTACTTTTCGGCAAAGAATTAGCAATGTTTCCCAAAAAGTCTGTCAGGGCAGCCTGTAAAGATTATGATTCCTGGAATATATCCTGAGAAGCATCTTCAGGCAAAGGAATGTGGATATGAGAAGGATCTTCCCCACTTAGAGTTTGGCATTGTTTTCATCCTGTGGAAACAAGTCTAACAATCATGTCAAATAATGTGGTTACTGTTTTTGAAAATGTGTGAAGTAAAAATACCCACTCTAGCCTCCACAATTGTTGTTTATCATCATACTGCTGTGCAAATGCATACGATTGGAATTCAGCTATGATAACAAAAAGTCTCAGTAGTAACTCCTGCTTGTTGTTTGGTTACAAAGGATGTCTGAATTTTATCTGTCACAATTTGCAGTTCTTCACAGGCATCTGGATTGAGTTCACGAGGAGATGTTAAATCTGTGTCCCTTAAGTACATTAAATAAGGGTGACAGTTCTTCAGTGGAGATACCAAGGGGAGGTCTGAGCCAATTAAATGTTCCAAATAATTTTTGCAAATCATGTAGTGTTTTAATAGAGGCCCACAGCCCAATGGGCTGAGGAACAATTTTCTGTTCAAATAATAGGAATCATAGGTATTACCAAGGTGGGACAATTTGAACTTTGTCTGCTGCAATACAAAGATCAAATTTGTCAAGAAAATGATGCAAAAAGGCAAAATGGCTTTGCAATACAACAAGAGTCATCCGCTGCTAGCAGTATATCACCCATATAATGATACAATAGAACTGTTGAAAATTGTTGCTGCAGAGGTTGTAAAGCACTTGCTAACACAAATTGGCATACTGTAGGACTGTTTTTTCATCCCTTGTGGTAACACAACCCAGTGATACCTTTGCATGGGTTCACTGTTGTTCAAGGATGGTAATAAATAAGCAAAACGAGGTGCATCATCAGGATGCAATGCAATTGTGAAAAAACAGTCTTTTAAGTCAATAATTAACAATTCCCAAGTTTCAGGGATCATTGCTGGATTAGGAATTCCAGGTTGCTGTGCACCCATCGGGGCTGTTACTGCACTGATAGCTCTCAGATTTTGTAAGAGTCTACATTTGCCAGTCTCTTTTGGAATCACAAATATAGGGGTGTCCAGCGGGGTAGAGGAAGGAGCTGTATTTCCCAGATCCAATTGTTCCTTGACCAGCTTTTGTGCTTGTTGAAGCCATTCCCCTCTGAGGGGCCACTGATCAATCCACACAGGAGTATTAGTGCTCCATGTGAGTTTAAGTCTCGGCTGCACATCAGTGACCCCTTTTGAAATTTGTTGTCAATGTCAGTCCCCACTGTGACAACAGATGTCTTCCCCACAGTGTACATGGAGTAGAAAGTACATACGGTTTGAGCTGTGCTTGTTTCCCTTCTGGCTCACGTACCGTGAGTTCTTTCGCTGACTCCTGTGGCATCTGCTGACCTCTGATGCCTGCAATTATCGCTGCTGGAGTTGTTAAGGGCCATGTGGGTGGCCATTCACGTCTATTGATGATGGTTATGTCTGCTCCAGTATCTATTAATCCTGTCAAAGACTTGCCATCTATAACACAGGTTAGAAAAGGTTGTTGTACTGAAACACCAGTACTGTTGTACTGAAATTTAGACCAGTAAATGATAGGAATGCCTGTACTTCCAAAACCTCCAGTGCCCCTGTCAGCATTGACAGATGGTATCAATTGCATATCTGGCAATATAGGGAGTGGTATCAGTTGAGCAGTGCATGATCCTGCTGGCATAGTACAAGGTGGGTTAGGAATCCAAGCTATGATTTTTATTTCACCCCTAGAAGCAGAGTCGATGATTCCTGGTAAAGTAAAAAGTCCACTTTCAGATGATGAAGACTTCCCAAGTATGGGAAGCATGGCATTTAAAAGGAAGGGGTCCATTTAAGCCTGTGGGTATAAGGTGAACCAATGTGTCATTTATTGTGGTTGTGGTGGAAACTGCCAAGTCCAAGCCAGCATTTCCTGGGCTTCTCCTTCTGTAACTTGAGCTGTGTTAGTTTGCTGTGGCTGGATCCTGTTTTGTTGTGGGGCACCAGATCCTGCTCCCTGCTTCGACTTTCCCCGTTGTGGCAGAGGTTTGCCATCTTTGTCATACTTGGAATGGCATTCATTACTCCAGTGGTAACCTTTCTTGCATCTGGGGCACTTTTTACTAGGTTTTTTATTCCCTTGCTTTTTCTTTGAGCACTGCTTTTTTACGTGACCTTCCTCTCCACAGTCAAAGCATTTAATTGCTGCCCAAGCCACTTTTAGCTGTTGAGCTAAGGCAGTTGCTAGTAAATCTTCTTTGTATTGTTCTGTACCAACATGTACACAAGTTTTGATAAAGTCAGTTAAGGAAATACCAGGATTGTTTTTGATTTGATCAAGTGCTTTACGACAGTCAGTATTAGCATTTTCATAGGCTAAGGATTTCAATAATATTTCTGCTGCAGCTGGTAAATCAATTTGCCTGTTCACAGCTGTTTGCAAGCGATCGATAAAAGTAATGTAGGGTTCTTGGGGTCCTTGCCTTATGGTGGAGAAGCCAGGCTCAGTTTTGTCAATGTCCGGCACTCTTTTCAGAGCTCTTATAGCCAGCCCCCTCACTTGGTTATATGTCTCTGGGGGCATTCTTAACTGATCTCTTTTGGTTGCCTGAGCTCCAGTCCCTGCCAAATGATCCTTTGTTATTCCAGCATTACCAGTGTTCATGTTAGCCCATGCTTGATTTTCACATAACTCTTCATACTCTGCCCACCATATCAAATATTGTCTTGCTGTCATAATAAATTTAAATAAAGCTTTCCAGTCAGCAGGTAACATAACATAGTTTTTTGCTATAACTTCTACAACTCCCATTGTATAGGAAGACTGCAGACCATATTTTTTGACAGAATTTCTTAATACCTTAACCATTTCATAAGAAATTTGCTCATGACGAGGCTGATTGCCTTGATAGACTGTGGGCATAGCACGGAGAAATTCAACGTCCCCAGGATCTAATGCTTGTCTTTGGCAGGTGTCTAGGAAGTGTTTTGGCTCAGGGGACAGCAAAAGTTCATTGTCAGTCATATGTCTTAAGGGCTCAGAGGGTGGGGGACATGAGTGCTGTTTTAGCACCTTTGCATCAGTAGATGGTGATGCAGCCATAGTTTTCAGTGGCTGTGACTTTATGGCAGGATATAACTCACATTCCTGTCTTAGATCAATAGCTCTTAGATTTACGAGATTGCCCTCCAGTTCCTCCCCATTCATTCCCTCCTTCACTTGCAAAACAGCCAAATCAGGATGTGAAAGCGGTGCTGTGTGTTCAGGGGAAGAGTCTGCAGATGAGTTTATGGCTGGGTGTAATGTTTCTTCTGAATCGCGAGAAGCTTGTAGTGCAGAATATACAATTCCCCATGTAATAAATTCATCACAGTTAACCTCATGACTGTCTAATTGATGAGTCTTTAGAGACTCCCCCACTTGCCTCCAGTGACAGAGGTCATAGGAGCCATCAGGGGGATACCAAGGACAGTAAGTTTTCACCCATATAAGGAGTTGTATAAGTTTGCTTTCTTGTATATTATAGCCTTGTTCCTTTGTAATATGCAATAAACAGTCTTTATGGAGAGTTTCCAGTTTACTTATATTATTGCCCATTTTTATGGGGAAATTTTCCTGGCTGCTCATAAGGCTAACCTGTTCCTTAGCCAGTGATGAAAGGAGTCCTCAGTGATCCCTGAAGGCCACTGTTGGTACAGTGGGGATACGCCGCAGGTCCAGGATCACCTAGGAGATCGTAAATCCCTGTTCAGGGAGCTGTTTGCAGCATAGGAATGATGCATGGTCCCCAGCTGTGAACAACTAGAAAGCATCTATTAAAAACATTTATTAATATTTTCACTATCAGATTAGAATAACACGTGCCTGGATAGCCAATACTGTAACAGTTCATGTGTCTGCTAACTGCTAATATAAGTGATCATGTTCCTAATATTCTCATCAGCTTTTTTCTCCTTAAAACAAGTGCTTGTATAACAATTTTTTCTGCAAACTACCGTGGTTCTGCTACCTGTTACATTTCAGAAACTTTGTTACATCTCTCCTGCCTTGACTGAATAGTCCTTGATGTTCTTAACCAAGAGGTCTTTGTTCTCTTATTGCTAAGCATTCTTTGTTTTCTTGCCCCACATCTGGGGATGAGTGTGGATCTATTCTTCTTGTAGTTATGACAGGCAGATGAAATACAGATGGAGTAATAAAGATACCTCTAGCAAAAGAGTCTCAGCATACTTAGTAGCTGATCTTTGTGCACTTTACAAGGGAAGACCATAAAAATCTTATTTGTCTGAAGTACTTAATATCTTATGATTTTAAAAAATCAATCATAAAAGCCTCTTAAAGATTCTTAAAAGTACTGGAATATTTCATAACCAGTGTCCAAGGCAAAGAGTGATGTCTCTAATAAGACTAGGATATTCCCACAGTCTTTCTTCCTTAGTCTGCTGCTTTAAATCATAACTGCTAACAGTTAAATAATTACAACTGATAGTATTGTCATGCAAAGCTTAGGTGGAAAATATATTTTTAAATATACTAAATTTATCACACATCTGAGCTCTGGAGGGAAAAATTCCACACAGCCAGTACTCCAGAGGAAAAGATACTGTATACTCTCAGCAAGCTCATTTCAGAAAGCCCTCAGGCCCCAAATCTCTCCCTCCTAGCCATCAAGATTGAAATGGAATACAGGGCATCAGAAGCTCAAAAATGCACTTGGGATGCAATCCTCTTGGGACTTTAAATATTAATACGAAGAATCTTAAACCTTCGGCTACCGGGCAGCCGAGACAGACAGCAAAACATTGTGAGGAGTCACGCCCCCTTCTGCCGATCTCTCCTTGCAACAACAACGCAAAATTACAGTGAACCAGCTGCAGGCAACAGATCATGTATGCAAGATGCCCAACGTGCTGCCTGTATTTCATTAATCTGTCTGCCGTTTCACAAAGATATGCATGGTGATTCTGATAAGGGAATTCAAACGCAGCATGGTCTCATTTTCATCGCTGTGAAGTTACCGGCTGGCTTCAGGTCTGTGTGCTGCAGCCTCTGGTCAGTAACTGCACAGAGCCTGCACAACCTGCTGGCCCTCAGGGACAGCACCTCACCACCAAGCGGGGGAACAGCACCTTCCTCAGAGCTCCTGCCCAAACCCACCATTAAGATAAATCTGCAGGGGTTTGGCTCAGCTAATCTTGCCTTTTGATCACATACTTCAGTCATATAAAAGCCTTGTTTAGTTGCAGCTGGATATAAATTACACTAATACTAACTCAGGCCATCTTCCTCCCAAACTCTCAGTAAGTCAGATTGTGCTTTCAAATAAGTGCAGGAACCAAACCGGACCCCTGTGACACACAATGCAAAAACAGGCAAGAAAATAACTAGGTTCAGAAATATTCTGGCACCACTTGCCACCCCAGGTAGCTCAGGAAAATAAACCAATCCCAAAGAAATGCAAGACTGAAAGAAAAATCATAGGTTTCTTTATGCTCATAAGTTTGATACAACCCTCTATTGTTTAAGCCTTCAGGGTGTTCTAGTGTCATATTTCCATGCTTTTCTCTCTACAACCAGAAAACATAAATGCATGCTTTAGTTAAAAAAGAGTAAGGCAAGACACTTACACTAATATATTCCCAAATTTTCAATAGCTGGAAAAAAGAGCAATTACCTTGACACTTGAACTTCAAATGTAGAAGCTGGCAAAGTGGGAGAGAGATTGATCACACACTTCCTATTTCTAGTTTATCAGCTGGAGAGCTATCTGGATCTGCAGCACCAGAGAGAGAGAGAATGCAAAAGGTGGTCAGGTAAACAGCTATAAATCACAGGGGCCATCATCTACTCATCAGATACTCATTTTATTTTATTTTATGCTATATGCCATAATTCTAGACCAGATTCCTCTGCTAATTTAATCTGAATTTGGGTCATGGTAGGAATTTACAACACAAATCAAACTCAGTGAACAGAAAATGTTTTATTATCTAGAAAATATACTCTTTTGTTGACAATCATCAGTGATACATATTCCTTACATTCTTTTTTTTTTTTCTTCTAATGAGACAGGTTATTCTTTAAAAAGATATGTCCAACACATTCAAACAGAAACTCCAAATTTTCAAACTCTGCCCTAGAGAGCTCTTTAGATTATGCACATTTCATGTGGATTTTGCTATTACTCAGTCATGAAGCTTTGTAGTATGCTTATGCAATAAAGGAGTTAAACCAGATGAGGGCTGTATTATTGCTCCAATACTGTCAGGCATTCTGCATACAGGAGTGAAATATAAATTGCATAATTTAATAAATGTTTAATTTGATAGCCATCATGGGTGTGTTTTCTTGATGAATAATATGTAGATGTTAGCAGTTTTCTTATGGATGGAAATGACACTGACCTTGTATTTATAAGCCCATCAACAAATCAGAGATCAATTATTTCAAAGAGCTGAGAAGCAAGAATAATGAATTCTTTAGTTTATCCTCAACTAAATACCTGTACTCTGACACTTTGTAAAACATCACAGTGTGAAATTTCCTTCTAGTCTTTGGAAGCCAGTAGTGTTTGCTTGTAGATCCTAATCTCTCCTCCATCCAATTCTCATCTATTTCAGTTTACCCTTACCTCAATCACTGCAACCAAATAACTGAAGAGAAACTACATTTTTTTCCCCAAGCTTTTTGTAAAGAGGAAGGAGCAGTTTTCTCTGTAAATCTCTAGGCTTACCAGCCAGCTGTTAATTTACTGTGACTTCCTTCTGCAGATCTTAAATTGGATGCATGTTTAACCAGGGAAAATGTTGCAAAAAGCAAAGGCAAGTACTGCTGGAACAATTTCTTTATGTGATGTTACAGAATTTTAAATAAAAAATTAAAAAGCCACACTCCTTTTGCAGGCAATGCCTCTACTGATGTGAATGACCATTGGCATCCTTTATGCACGGAACTCTGCACCAACTACTGCAGACACCAGGAGAGTTGTTCCCTAGGCAGCATCCTGGACTGTGCAGGCAGAACAGCCACACTGTGCCAACACCTCTGCTGTGGGCAAAACCTCCCCAGGGACAGGGAGCTTCTTCTCTATAGTGGTGTATCAGTGGTGGTTTATCAATCTGATTTTCTGCTAGCACACAACAAAGAAAAGCAGAAGAGGAAATAAAGTCTCTTCCAAATTTCTCAAACAAAATTGATCCATATCCTTCAATACTGTGGGGTAGGGGCTAGAATATCACACTACTGGGAACGTCTGAGAAAGGAGAGAGAAAAAGTCATGCATTTATTGACTCCAAAAGCAGACATTCAACTAAACTTCTGTACCAGGAGAAATTTCAAATCCCCACAGTAAAAGTCAGCATTTAAAGCATTCCTGTCATACATGGGGAATATAAAATGGTCCCTAGATTTCATGTTGAAAAGGTTAAAATTATCCAGATTTACTTTGATGCTGGGGGTCAAATCAACAAATGTTAAATAGATCTTAATTTTAAAAGAGAAAAGAAATAATGAGTTAAACAGTAAAGAAAAAAATTACATATCACATAATGAGAATATTTACTAGATTAAATTTAGTGGGGGACAGTTTCTCATGTATTTTATGTAAATACGTTATTTGAATGTGTTCAATCTCATTCATTATATTGCTGTTTGTAGGTATAGCAGATGATTTTTACCTCTCAAGATTAATCAGTGTTTAAATATTCACTGTGATCTAATTAAAATACTGACAGTTTTGGAAATATTCTGTATTATAGGAATTATCTCTCAAAGGAATTTATTTTATCAAATATGGTTTTAATGATAGAAAATGATAATATGAACGTTAACAACCAAACATGTTGAATCATATGCTGAGACATTAAGAACATTTTCCAGAAAAAATAAAGCCACGGTGGCTTTTAAAGATACATCTTGGCTGTACAAGTTTCACCCAGCTGATTAGAATGACTAGCAGGCTGAACTGACAGATACAATTACTTTTTCCTGCCACAGTAACAGCTTGGTTTTTTTTCTACATAGTTGCTTGTGTTTCTTTTGTGAAAGCAAAACAGAAAAAAGAGCAGTACAAAATTGGTTTTCATTGAAGAAACCCTGCCTGTTTGGTTTTTACTAAAACTAAGTCTTAATTACAAATATGTTATTTGTTCAAATATTTTTTGCATCTGTGTATTATCTTTACTCACCATTGTAAAACAGACCTGCAGGATTTTCTAGGTAGTCATAAAGAATCTGGCACTAAATACGGATTTTTTTAATGTATGCAAGTGTGCAGAGCGTGTTTCTATATAAGTATTTTAGAATTTGTTATTTCCATGTAAGTATAAAGAGAAGTGTAGCATCAGTAGATTTTTCAGATCTGTCTATTTAAAATGCAAAGATGTGCATATGTGAGGGTAAAGGTCTATGTCTATAAAAAGCCATTTTAAAAGCTCAAATTCCTAATTATTTTTTTAAAGATTCATGGAGATTCTTTCATTCAGATCACCTTTCAATTTTTAATTTACTTTATTAAGATCTCAATAAATCATCATATTGTGAACTTCTCTATCTGGAATTCATTAACAGATCAGAAGATAATTTATCAACCACATCTCATATATTGCTTCTCATACATCAATTTGTCATTCTCTGCTTTTATTCTCTTTTATGGCTAAGAAATCTTATCTAATTTGAAATTTCTATTCATCCAGGACATATAAATTTTGACTATTTAAAGTCATCTAAATGCTTAGGTTAACTAAGTTTACATATGCCAACTTTTTAAACTTTTGTGCTTGATAGATGAAAGTCTTAAGATACCAAATACTATCTGAAGGAACAGAAGTATATTTTATAGAATTCATTTAGAGTATGCAGACTATCATTAGATAAGAACTCCTTGTGGATTAGCAGAAACTGGAAAGTCACAGAGACTTTACAACATTTAAACATACTATTGCCTAATTCTGAAAAACACAAAAAAGGCAAGTCTTAACAATCTTAGCAGGCCAAAAACAGTCCCATTTAAAACTTTGTAATATAAACAAAGGAATGATTCCATACACATCTGATAAAACCCATCAGCAAGGATAATAAAAAGTATGTGATTTTGTAATAGCACCTTCTCAGGAGGGAATATAAAAGAATTTATGGAATGGAGACATGAAGTTGAAGCAGAAGAAGCTGTAGATAATCTCTCAACATTTTGCAAGACTGCAACTATGAAATACAGTTGTGAGAAACTGTGAGCAATGATCAATATAACATTAATTCCCCCTAAATTTTCATGCTTACGTTGTAGCTACCTGCATATAAGTATTGCCTGATTTTTTTTTTTTTTCAATTAGAAGTAATATGCAGAAGGGGAAGAAATATTCACTTATAGAACACAGTTCATCTGACCTATTTTAAACATCTGTGCAAAAGAATACAAATAATGCCCTAAAGATATCTGTTGCCATTCACTGAAATATACATAAGAGTTAACATTTGCAAATATATGCACTGAAAGTGTTTAAGTTCAACCAGATGAATCTTACTCAAATTGTTATCAATGAGAAGAGCAAATGAAAATTGTTTATATATAAACTTGGATGAAAACAACCATATTGTCTCACTCTGGCAACCAAAAACATTGTTGTGGCCATAAATAATTGTGGGAGTTCAAGTAGAATGTATTCTCTTTAATTCACATACTGCCTATTTTTATTTGCCATTGTGCTCAAGGTCTTTGCTTTTAAACCTGCATCTCTTTTATCCATTCTGCAAACTACTCAAAGGAAAAAAAAAATTACTAACTGCTGTTAATGAACCCTTAAAAGCTGCTATGATCAGCTCCTGACTTGCCTCAATGACCTCCTGAAACAGCAAATGCTAATGAATGGTTATACTCCAGGAAAAAAAATTGCTTTGGTCCTTAATTTCACTTTATCTCCTTACTTCATACATTGAGATAGTGGTAAAAGGAAGACAGTAGTCATTTCTTACTAATCTTCTCACTTCAATCAAATCCCTATTATTCACCTTATTCAGACTGAATTAGCCTTGCTCTTTTCAATCACTCTTTGTTCCTATAGAAGTTCTACCATACTCTTAATCACCTTCTTTACACCTACCTGGATGCTTTCAGTCTCAGCTTTATCTTCCTGAGGCAGCTGCCAGAGAAGGCTCTGGGATCACAAACAGGTACAGAAACTGCAGAAACAGTTTCTTACATAGGGTTTTCCAGATTCCCCGTGAGCTCGTGCACGCAATTGTTCATTCCTCCAACTTGAAAAACGAGTTGTTCTTGTGCCAGTTTGTGGACTGTAAATAATCTTCTAGATTACACAATAGGCTGTAGAATCTGTGAAAGTTTCTAATGACAACACAAACTTGTGAACTTTGTAAATAAAATATAGTCACGAGAACAAAGAGGCAGTCTATCAAAGTAAATATTTTACAACTCCATGGGAGTAGTGTGGGAAAATACTGTGAATTGTATGATAGAAAATGCAGGTCAAGCAGCCACAGGACTGAGAGAAAGTATAAAGAACATGAAGAGCTGAGTGATGCCTGAAGAGGGCACCTAAAACCAGAAACTAGACAAGAATAAGGGAACAAATGTAAGTATTTATTTGAAGGGCCTTCAAAGGTACACCCTGGGAAGTCTAGGGGTTACTGCCAAAATGGACCCCAAGATGGACCACAGGTCACGAGTTCTTCCCAGTTTTATAAGTTTGGTTCATTTGCATAACAGGGTTAATTCTCCAATTAAAGCTTCAGTTAATTATGTAGTTTCCCCAAGCTTCCCCCTCTTTAGAGGCTTTTGGTTTATACTTTTGAGCCTAGGACAGTCTGAGTGTCCTTGGAGAGCAGGCCTGGAGAGGCTTTGTTATGTCTACCTGGCATGAGAGAGCAGAAGTTAACAGGCTACAAGAAACTTCAGAGTTACACACTAGGCAGTACAGGATTTGAAAAATATGAAAGTTAAAAACCTAAGGCATCAAGAGGAAGTCATAGGAAGTCATAGGAAATTTTTAAAAAGAGTAGAAAATTAGATGATCTAGGCTACCTGCCTCGGTGGAAGGAGAAATAGTGGTAGGAGAAAGACACTGAGAGATCAGGGGTATTTTATTCTGGTAAAAGTATCAGAGGAAATTAATTCTGACAAAATCCTTATAAAATTTTGTTCTGAATCCTATGAAGTTTATCTGAAGTTTATATCTTCTGCCCTCCTCACCAAAAAAATGCATAATGATCAAGTGAGACATTTTGCTCCTTTAAATTAAATTGGATGCCAAGAATGAAGCATTAAAGAACAATGTTTCCTGGACAAAATTATAACTGCATTTGTAAAGTTTATTGATGTTCATAAAAAAAGGACAGAGGTGGCATAACCCAGCTTAATGATCTTGGAAGTAAAACCATGACTGAAAATCTTGAAAGATTTCCTACACATTTCAGTGTACATAACATCGATAGAGTATTTGGGCTAAATTAATCTGACTGTTGATATCAACCTAATTACACGAGGGACAAAGTGAAGTCACATTTTCTTGAAAAATTTACAGTTATATAAAACCAAAGAAAAAAGAAGTTACTAAGCATTTTGTCATAAAGCTTCTTAAACAGATTCTGCATGGCCACAGGAAAAATAAAAATAAATAAATTTTTAAGAAAAGAAAAGCTACAGTTAGCAGAGAACTGTGATACCCAAAGGACGAGATCCACCAGCAGAGATGCAGATGAATCTAAGGTTTTATTTGGAAGCATCAGTATATATATCTCTACTCCTTAAAGCTTTTTTTTTGGTTACAACAAATGTTCTGTGTTGACATGGAAATTGGTTCATCCAGTTGTGTCTCAGGTGCACACTGACCAGGGAGATGCTGCTGCTTTCTGTTTAACTCTTTCCTTACTCCAACATCTGTTACCCCAAAAGAAAACTGTTCACCAGAACAATCATTCTCTTTGAATCAAAGGTTTTTAAATGGTTTTTAGACAAATTCTGTTGCACCAGGATGACATCAAGTGGCTACTCAAGCTAATTACTCTACACTTGCTGGAAACAGTCATTATGACATCTCTTTAATAAGCTATTCCTATTGTGTAAACATAATTGTATTACCAACAACTGCCTCTATTTTAAATTCAAATTTTACATGTTTTTTTTTTCAAATCCTCTGTGCTTTCCTCAAGCCTTTTTAAAGAAATAATAAACCTTCCAATTCATTAAATAAATGACTTTTCATATAATACTTTTGAATTCAGGGAATCATAAATGCAGGCTTCTGTGGATTTAACAGATTTATTAAATTTTATAGTAACTGGAATAATTAGACTTAGCCAACCATTCTTTAACTAGAGGGAAGAAATTAATCCTTGAAAGATCTTCTTGGTATGTAAAACACATGATTAATAATTGAAACTAGTCTCACATTTTAAGCCAGTGAGAACCATCAGTCACTGATCCACCTCTCCAGAGACATGGGAGAGCTTCCATCACTGGAGGTTTTCAGGATGTGGTGGGATGGGTTGGAAATAATCTCATCTGTGCTTCCTTTTGCTATGAAAGGCTGGACCAAATGATCTTTCAAGGTTCTTTCTTGCATAGGCTATTCTGTGATTCTGTATTTTAGATAAAAAACAGCTGTGGCTTCTATAAACTTGTATTAAGGCTGTAAAAATATCATAATCAGTTTAGAAATGGATAAAAATTTCAAGCACCTTTTGACTTTAATAATAATATGGTTCACTACAGTTTGTATTTCTCAAAACTTTATTTCAAGAAATGTCCATCTTCAAACATGGCAGTAAGGATTATAATCCAAATTTGAGTTTGCCAAAAATCAAATATTTCCAAGTATTCATAAGGCAATCTTTTTACAACATAAAGGATGTGATCTTACAAGTTTACATGCATCCTTCCTAGATGCTGTGCAGAATTTAAGAAAGTCTCCAAAGAAAAAGAAACTAATTTTTAAATAGCAGAAGTAATGAAACCTTCCTATGAATTTGTATCACTCGCTCCCCCTACCAAGCTTTACTCACCTCAAGAACCTCACCCTTACTCCAAAGAACCAGGTGTATTCTGCCTACTTTTCATTTTGTGCAACATTATTTTGAATAAATCTGCTGCATGTAAGTACCAGAGATCTCATAGGAATTGAAGTATATTTCAAATTTGTTTGAAAATAGCTGTCATTTCAACAGTTATTATGGGTGCAATGACCAGATAGAGAGAAGCAAAGAAAGACATCGTTGCCAAGTAAGCCCTGTCTCCTCAAGGAGGTAGTAAAAACAAAAAACATACACAAAAAACCCCACAACCACCACAAAACAAAACAAATCTCAAACCCCCTTCTATTGCCCTGAACAGATATCAACTTTTAAGGTGTCTGTTTCCATTGTTTCTCTTGCTCTCCCGATGTCCTATATGAATTTATTGTAAGCTAAGAGTCTTCCACATTCCTTTTATTCTTTCATTTTCACCAAGTCTAAATGCACTTTAAAAGATCACCCACTCTGAAGATGTCTTGCAGAATATACCTACAGAAGATTTGTCCAAACCTTGTCTTGGCAGCAGTTTCTGCTCTGCTTGCACGTCAACTGACATCTTCATTCAAATACTCAAATGACACCAAGCTGCCAAGTTCTGCCAAGAGTTCCTCTAAGTTATGTTGTCATGTTTTTATTTAAAAATCTCCGATTGACTCTTGGAAGGATGTTTTTATCTGCTATGAAGCCCACAGTAAGCAGATCTATGCTAACCCCTAGAAAAGCAGGCCTGAAACAAGTACTCATCTAGAAGAACTAAGCTGCCCTTCAGAGTCTGATTCACCCAAATGCCCTCAGGGACTTTTCTAACAAGACAGTCACCTTGTCTTTTCTGAGCTTTGGGTTTCAGAGCTGGAGTTGATAAGAACTGACAGCTCTTAGTCATGGCAGACTCTGGAACTAACAAACTTCTTTTAGGTGGCAGACAGAAAACTTGCTGCACTGAATCCATGATTTTGTGGTATTGGGTATAATACACTTTTTCAAAAGTATTTGCCCTCTAAATACCTGTGTATTTTTTTTCTCCAATCATTTATTCATATTGAAAATAGTTTTAGAACAATATAAGCAGGAGGGTTGCATTATCAGGATTGATTTAACCAGTGTTATAGTACCAGCAACTTAGTAATCACCAGAAGAAACAAAAGTGCTTGATTCTGTTTTCACTGAGTGTCACAGCAAAATGCATGAATTTTAACAGGAATACACTTGTGGTCCTAAAATTTTTAATACTTTACCTTTGAATTTTTAAAGTTTTTCCTTTAGTAGCACCCTGAAAGTTCAAGCATCTGTTAAGTTTGGGCCATTATCCATTTGAAGACTTTAAACTATTGCTAGCAGCTTAGTCTTACAAATAATGAGCCACATATTTAGATGAAGTAGTTCAGATGGCTTTTTCTAATGGTGTTTCCTTGTAATGTCCACCTTTGGTAGCTCTACCAATTAATTTTCTTTCCTCCCTGCAAGATCAAAAGGACATTTGTTCATTACATCTTCGATTTTCCTTGTTCCAAATAACTTTGGCCTTCCATTTTTAGGATAAGTTAGAAGTGAACTGTGATTGCCATGATGCACAGATAAGAAATTATGCTCGTATTTCAGTCACAAACTGAAATAAAGAATACAGAATTAAGTGCTAACCAATTAGATAATTCAGTCATTGTCTGTAGAACACTGTCAGAGAATGGAAACCTGGGACACTCATCTAGAGCACTTTATGCACATTATTCCAAACAGCATTTGATAAATAACCATAAACATTCAATAATCACATCACAAAACCTAAAAGATAGACAGGACATCTTATCTATTAATAAAGGACAGATATAACCAGACTTGTTTGGGTTGGAAGTAACCTAAAGACTGTCTAGTTCCAACCCCCCTGCCATGGCCAGGGACACCTTCCACTGAACCAGGTTGCTCAGAGCCCCATCCAGTCTGCCCTTGAATGGTCCCAGGGATGGGGCAGCCACAACTTCTCTGGGAAACCTGTAACAGCATCTCACCAACCTCACAGTAAAGAATTTCTTCCTAATATCTAATCTAAACCTACTTTCTTTCAGTTTGAAGCTGCTCCCCCTTGTCCTATCACTACACACTCTTGTCAAAAGTCCCTCTTCAGCTTTCTTGTAGACCCCCTTTAGGCAGTGGAGTGTGCAAAACCTGGTGCTGGTGTTCTCCAGGGTGAACAGCCCCAATTATCTCAGCCAACATAGGAGAGGTGCTCCAGCCCCCTGATCATCAATTAAGAAGCCTGTTCTTATGTTGTCCTATACACGTTCCAGTTTCCATAACTTCTTTTTCAAAGCTTTCAGGCTTTTTTTCTCTAAATTAAGGCTAATAGTGTGTGCGTCAGAGAGAGAGAGCACGAGCAAGCACAAGGACAGAGAGAGAGCAAATGTGCACACAAAAACTGCTGAAAGTCATTTCTCACAGGCTTGAGCTCTAACGACGGAAACAATGTCACAATAGAAAACTGTAGCTATTTAAAAAAATATCTACTGGGGTTCTGTTTTAACAATAATTCAACATACTTGCCAATATGTTTCCATCACTGGAAAATTCAGTATTTCCAAGTACAGGGGCAAAGGAACAAAGAAATTGTAATGCAGCATGCATAAAGCCAAAGAGAAAGGCTTTCTTTCCAAACTCCAAGAGAATTTGCCTCTTCACCTTCTTTTGGCACAAAAAAACACCGAGAAGGAAAATGTGGTCTGAGTACTAAACAGGATGTTTGCATAGCTTCCTTTTTAAGGAAGAGGAAGTATCTACAATAGTAGATAAGAGATTCATATTGAATGCTGAGTACTTTGTAGAACTACTTAGTTTTGATTTAATTGTTTAATGATAAAATATCTGAAAGTCTAATAAAAATCTGTTAATGCATTATCACTTAGCAGCTTGAGGCTTGTTTCAGGTTTGTTTTCTTCAGGGTCGGATCCTTACCTGATGGAAATGCACATAGTGCCAAGTTGACTGTAATCAGATGAAGTCTCATGATCTACAGCCTAGAACCAACAGAAAACATGCAGCATTTATAACAGACAACAAATTCTTTTCTCTCTGATGTAGAGTGCTCTTATAACCTGAAGTATAATTAGTCACAAAAGAGGACTAGGGAAAAGGAAAACTATAAATCCATTTCCAGTCCTACTGTCATAGACAGAACACAATACTGCAAATTAGAAGCAGACTGTAAAACAATTAGATAAAATAATGTAGTTCTCTTTGATTCATTAATGCAATCATGGGCTGTGAATCTAGCCATAAAGAATGCTTATGCTGTTGCTTAGTCAACTGCAGGTAAATGAAAGCTTTAGAAATAACATGATGCAGGACTGCACCCTTTCATCAACACAGCTACAGTTTCCTTTTGTTCCTACTGTACTGGTAGAATCAATTATGGCTTCTCATTATGTCCTTACCTGGTGTTAGCTCCAGCTAAGCCTGGCTTTAGAGATGTCATCCCTAAGCAATGCTTTTATAGCATCTTTGGCACCTATTCTTGCTTCTTATATGTCCTCTTTTTGCATTAAGAAGCCATTGCTGACTATTTTGTGTTGACAATAGTCTGGTAGCAGGAGGCTGGAGTAGTTGGCCCTCAAAGATCTTTTCCAACCAATATGTCCATGATTCTCTGAATGCTTTTTTTTTTTCACTTTTATCGATTTCTAAAGCAATATTAAACACTATATTAATAACAGTACATATAAATTTTAGCTTTTAGTGCCATTTACTCATCAGAACACAGTCAATATTAATTTTGGGAGCCACAGAATACTGCTCCCATTTAGTAATCAATGGTCATTATCTCAGAAAAAAAAAAAAAAGCTATTTTCATAAAAAACCTTGGTGCTTGTACTGAACTGTCATTATTTAAATACAAATTTTTTTTTAAGAACTAATACTGTGCTGGTTGTTAATATCTTAAGAAAGACAATTTTAGGTCCTAAATTACTGGCTGCTCTCATCTGATAGTATACATAGATGTTTTACTGAAGATAGGTAAAAAAATGTTTCATAATTTCCACATCATGTGAAAGCAATCAGACATAATCACTTTATTTTGCCACAAAGGGTTCAATTTCCCACTTCTTTAAATTTCATCACAATAATTTACATCTGTTCAGAAGGTATGCAATCTGTTACCAAACTGGTCTGGTTTCATTTAACACCTAATTTCACTCTGCATATGTGCAAATTAATACCTGAGGTGCAAACCAGTGGAGAATTAGGATTCAAGGCAGAAAATTATTTTCTGGTGATTAGAATTTCATAATGCACTTACAGAATGGAAGGTCATCTGAGACAATTCCTAGAGTACAATTAAGTATACACAAAGTTATTTGAAGTTCTGTAACCTGGCAAGAGAACAGAGGTTTGAGTTAGCCCAAGGATGTAAACGAGAGAGGAGTTACTCACAGATGAGCATCCAGAAATTGCTGTTCCCAGCTGTCTCCAGCTCTGTACTACTGGGATGTCCTAGGCAAACGAGGCAGCAAAACCAAAGTATAGCAGAACTTGTGAGTCCACACTTCCTTGTGGAATTTGACCCAAGATGTGAAGAAAATAAATATTGTCACAGGCAAACAAGCCTTAACAATCAGGGAATTTATTTTAACTTAATTTAATTTATTGCCAATTAATACAAACTTACAATGACTGATTCAAGTATTTGGGAAAAGGAAACATAGGTAATTAAACAAACACTTATGGAAATATCTTTCTTCCCCCTTGCTCAGGCTCAGCTCAGGCCAAACTCATACCCTCTCCCACTTGCAAGTTTCAACTTACTTTCTTTTTCCCACAGCTTCTGTTCTGTTCATCCTAATTTCCTCAGTGAGGTGACAGACAATGCAAAAATTTGGCATTAAGTGTGTAATGGCTTCTTTCTGCAATCTGGGCCAGGAAAATGAGCTACACCACCAATAAATGAAGATAACATCAAAAAGAGGTTTGAGTTGCAGGAGTCACCAGTATTTGAAGGGAATAAGGAAGATTTCTTGTGGGAAGACTAAATTGGCACAAGGCTTCTCGATATTTTTTGCCTTACTTAAAGAACCAAAAGAAATTATAAGGTCCCTGGGAAAAAGAGTTGTCATGCAAATTTGCTGCAAGATCAGTACAATCCCCAGCAGGCAGATTCCAAGGTAACAGCGTGATAAAGGACTTGACAGCAAACTTAAAAGCTGGAAGGAAGAGCCTGTAGGAGGCTGAACCAGAGCTAAGAGGCTGACCTTCAGCAAGATTGATTTAAAAACATTTCAGCCTCAGAAAAAAGTGAAGGTCTTTCCACAAAGGGAAAGAACATTTTACATGGTCTAGAAGACAGTGTAAAGAAACAGAATAGATAACAAATAGCTGTTGTGTGTAACTATCAGGCCAGGGAAAAGCTAAACAGACTTAAAATTAATTTTCAGTGTCCACACTAACAGGAGTTATTGTATGAAGCACCTAATTCACGTGCCTAAACTCAGAAGTTTCAATGCAGAAACACAGAAGTTTCCAGGACTGTAACACCCAAGCATTAATTTCCTTTGTGCTCCCCTGCCTTTGACACTATCTCTAGTTCAAAAGGCATCCACTCAACATCACTTTGTTCTTTCTCACTAACAAAATGATATTGGCATCTAGTGGCAACACCTTGATAGAAATTACCTCCAGGATTTTTGGTATTGGTTTCTTTGTTGCCAGGATTTCACTCATTCATGGCACAATAACCTGCAAAATGTCAGTTGTTTCCATATCAGGAGAATCATCTTATGTGGAAGAGTGCAAGATTGTCCTGATATACCTGTGCTAAATCAGGTGCCAAATGTGATAGTGATGAGTTACTGCATTGTTCTGCCTTGAGCAACTTACCCTGCTTTGTCAGCAAAGCAGCCAAACTAAGAGCACTGATCTTCTAAAGCTCTTCTGCTTCTGAGATCTGAGCAAGTTCATGGCACTGCCTTGTGCTGTGTCAACGCTTGCCAGCAACAGCTGGATTTATGTGAAAGTGGGGAGATCAGTCTTCTAGGCTGACTTCTCTGGTTTGGACCAAAATATAAGCAAGAATTGATTGGTTGAACACATACCAGAAATGACTGAGGAGAAAAAGGGAATTTAAATGCAAAGATTACAACAATTAATTTCTTGGTTATGTTTGTAAGTGTGCCTGTGAATTGTTGCAGCTGAGTGACAATGGATGGGACATTTTAGACTCTCTGCTACTTCCCCATAATTTGTCACAGGACCAAGCCAGAAATACTATACAGTCTAAATTTACAGCAAATGAAACGTATTTTGAATGGCCATTTCTCTTTATTTGTATTTTTAGTATGTCTTTTATAAGACTCTATCCAGAAAACTCCTCTGGAGGAAATAGTTCTAAAGTTCAGCATGCAGCCAATCTTAAACAGTCCATGTCTTTTGAACCCTGAAGCTCATTCCTTTGAGATTTTTGGTCTTTGAGTAATGCAAAAAAAACCCCTCTGTAATCAATGAATGTAAAGAGTAAAGTCTCAACACTTATTTTGACTATATGCTAGATACTGGTTTTGCCCATTACTTTAGTTTAAAGAGTCAGTGCTTAGAGAAAAATAACACCTTTCAGTTTTTCTAATTAATAGGGTATATAAGTAGCCTCTAGCATAAAGATAACAAAAATTATTGCAAAAGATACTTCTTCCTCTCTGGACAAAATACACTGACAGTGCATATACTGTCCATTTCAGGTGGCTCCAAATTAATCATAGGAAAAGGTCAGGGACTAGGATCACTCATGCAGAGTTGATGGTGAAAATATTCATGAAAATATGCCATTACATAATCTCTTCAACAGCTTCTCTGGAACTAACACACATCCAGACTAATAATTTCCACTTAAGAGGTAATGCAAAACTGGCTTCATCTTAGTAATTATTGTTTGCAGTATGAGTTCTGTGAGTGGAGAATTCAACAATTGCATAAATAATGCTAAACTCTTCATATTCTTGTTACAGGAAAGCATCAGATAGTGCAATATATAACTCAGATTAGGGTAGACATTAAACAGTCTGTTCATCTTTAAGTAAAAACCTCAAAATTTACAACAAAGGTCATGGTAAAAAAATAAATTAAGAACATGGTAACAGATGCATGGCAAGTTTATATTATTTTAAATTTGTAATACTTAAATGTAAACAAAATTATCCTTTCTTCAAAGTGAATTGCAATGTCAAAACAAATCATAATTGCAGTTCAGGTTCTGGGGCTCAAACATCCAGCTTCTTGCGTAAAAAGGGTTTTATTTATACATTTTAAATATCAAAAGCAAACCACCCTCTCTCTCCTGTCTGTTTTTTATTCTCACTTATCTCGTGCTGTTTTAATTTATAGGGACCTCAAGATAACCTAAACTTGTTTTATTTTTCCATTGTTTAATTAAGTTCAGCATAATGACAGCAAAAGAAGTAGCAAAGACCTTATTTCAAGCAAACAAACCAGGAGTTTGCTGAGCTGACAAAGCTTCCTGGGCTCTCACAGCTGTAATTTTGACACCGAAAGTCTGATCAAGTCGCAGTTTGAAACTGAAATATGACTTGCTGCTGCTAGATTCAGGGCTGGTAATTACATACTGGGTTTTGTAGAGGGAGGGGAGAAATATCTGTGTAGAGCCTTCCTACCTCAACTTGGCAGAATGCCTTCCTGCTATTAAAAGTCCACTCAACAATAGTTTATTGTGCTGCATTTTCAGTTTTGTTAAGGTCATTATGAAAGCAGGCCCCTTGGTTGAGTTCAGCCCTTCTCAAGAAGCTCATCTTGGATCTGGGAATGTACATAAAGCAGAGATCTAACAATACAAGTATTTTAAAACATTAGCCTAATGTTCCAAAGATCCTACAATAAGCAGAAAAACTTTGTATACTATAACATTAATGTACAAAATGCTTTGGAGCAAAATCCAATTAAACTGCCTTTTGAGTAATAAAGATAGTAATATTCAAATAAGACAGCTAGTCAGATGGTCTAAATAAACTGAATCTTCTATATGCATATGCTTCTATAAGCATATGCTCTTTGACTTTAATGTCTATAATTATCTTTAAATATGGACACTAAATACAAAAGACCTAGCTTGGTTTGATTACAAAATTCTCAGAATGAGAACAACTAAACTGATGAATGTAATTATAAACAGTAATTGCATCCTCCCACCACATTTATTCAAATGAAGAGAAATAGTAGAACAATCTGAAATATAGTTTAATGTCACTATGACACTTTCCTGCAGAACCAGCTAGTGTGTATATATCTGACTTTTTTTAAGGGGGTGTGGAGGAGAAGGAAAAAAAAAAATTCTCTCTCAACTCTGTATGTTGTTAACAAAAAACCCAGGGGGAAGCCCAGAATTTGTTTTTGTTGGCTCCAGGTTTACTTGGGACTGAGTCTCAGCCCTGTCCTTCTAGGCTGCTCTAAGAGCTCTTGCTTATCTGCTCCTGGGGCAGTCACTGGAGGCAGTAAAACAGCTGTTCTCTGAAATCCAAGGGCTGACCTTTCCATCTGTAATCAGGCTGGTTGGTTCCTCCCAAGCTGCTGCTTGTGGAAGAATGCACTATTCAGATACAAGCAAGAAAGGCCAAAGCTAAGTCTTAGCTAATCTTCACTGCTATTAAAGTACATATGAAAAGGATAGTGGTAATATTATTTCATCTCTCACACACAGAGATAGTGTGCATAGAACCTGGGAAGAAAGGGTGCTGTGTCAGTGCTGATTCATTGTGAATAATACAAAAACTGAGATGTTGTGTGTGACCGAGCACACAGAGGATCTGTTCTATGGGAGACTAGAAAAGAAGAATGTGCTTTATAAACTCTCCAACCTGTAGGCTCAAAATTCGTTACAAATCAGGAGGTTGGTTTAGGTTCAGTGTCTTCTTGGCTGTCTGAGAACAGCTAAAATAAATTCAAAAGCCTACAAATTGACACTATTTTAGGTGTTTTGATATGCATATCTCCCAGTAAGATTCTGGAACTCCATCTACCTCCTGCTTATAACAATTTATATTCACTTGTTAATTTTCTGTCTTTTGGGCTCTGAGTGCTAATGCCTCAGAAACAGCCACTCTGGCCATCGGGTACCTGGATATTTTTATTGTTGTGGTTTCTTAACCACCAACAAAACAGAACAGTTTGAAGACTCTATTAGGACCCCCAAAGCTCTAGAAAGCATTGAAAATGGTCTTTTGTAGTATCTTGTATCCTGTTAACAGATCTACAAATTATAACAACTTATGTCTGGCCTGGGTTTGGACACAGGACTATGCTAAGCATTTATATCTTGAGTTGATATTAAGAAATTGAATTCAAAACAAAACCCTGAGATTCTTTACATAGTTGTTTCATTTCACTTGGCTATTACTGCCATCTAGTGATATAATTTACAATAGTCAAAACTTTCCATTTAGAAATTATATTGCATCAAAAATATTTGGAAATGTGCAGGATATATTCTAAAAATCTATGCTTAATTTACTTAGTTATGTAATGTCCCATGCTGGCATGCAATTTTATACATATTCAGTTTTGAAGGCTGATGTTTCTTCTGCCTTCCTTATAAGAATGTACTTGAAGACCCAGATACTTGCCCAAGCAGAAAACTTTTCAGAGCCATAGGAGTTTATAATGTATTCAACTTCTCTTCTGGCAAATTTCCCTAGAAATGGCCATATAATTTATTACTGCTGTAATTGTAGTTGTTAAAAAATGATTCATAATTATTTATATCAATATAAGTTTTGAAAATAATTTGGATCAAGTAAAGAGAGCTAATCTCTCCCTCTTTTCAAAAACCAGAAAATGTCCCATCTGATTTGAAAAGTAATCACTTCCCAAATCTCCTGCCTACCTAGCTGACTCCTCGGATATTCCCAGAGGCTGAAGATCAAATGCAAATAAGGCACACAATCTTAATCACAAAGGTAAATTGCCTCTTTTAAACACTTATTATTTGTCTGTGATTTGAGGTCTTTAAATCGAGGTTAATCTTTCCAAAGAAGTCACTGGAGCTCAAATTGGCAGCTTAAGTCCTATGAAAAGATGGGGGTTTTTACCACCTGGTTTTACTTCCTAGGTAGCAAATTTCCTAGTGATTTTCTGTAGCTATGTGCATTTAATTTTTTGGGGTTTTTTAGTCAGATTATCTCACTTACCTGCATGGTCAGCCAATTAATAGTGTTTCTGAGTTTAAATCAAGTTACACATAGAAGAAAAAGATACTAACAACAAAATCTGACACTTGACATTATCACATCAGCCATATTCAGATTTGGGTTTGATTGTTAATTGAACTGCACATAGAAAGTCTTCCCACACAATTCTACCCTGGGACAGTTCAGACTTTCCAAGCTTGCCAGAGGTGTCTGGCTCACAGACCAACCCCTGAGGATTTAGTCACAGTGAGCTCTTCTAGCTTCTTCTTCACAGCTTGATGTTCCTCCAAGTACTTCCACAGGCCTCTAGGGAATGTTTTTATACTCCTTTAGATGTCTTTCCTTGGCTTCTTCCCTAGCTTTGACATTCTAAAGAATGCTGACATTCTTTAAATTAAGTAATCCTTGAGTCCTTTATTCTAGCAGAAAATTGTATAAAAAACACTTTGTCTATCATCATCAGAGTGAGCTGATGAATATTTTGTTTTAATATTTCCAAATACCAGATGTCTTCCTGTATTTTTCAATTCTCAGTGTTGAAACAAATATGTATGTTTAAGTCTGATTTCAGACTTAACTCTCTGTACAAAATAAAACTGATAATCTAGCACAAAGGCAATCCTATTGTCACATGTTGCAGCAACCTCAGTTCTAGACAACTTAATTAAAATCATCTCCAAAATCCCAGAAAGCCTAATTCTTAGATTTTCAGCTTTTTGATACCTGGATAAATCTCATTGTAACAATACAAACAGGCAAATTATAAAGAAGAAAATGCAAGATAATGTATTCTGTACAGTGGATTTTCATTCTTCCTGGAATCTCTTCAGATTTAAATACTATTAATAAATATACACTCTGCCACATTACAGTCAGATATTCAAAATACATGTTTCTAACCACTTTAGTAAACGGAAAGAAAATGCTTCTTCTGTAATCAGATGTGCCTTAGCATCATTAATTAAATACACAGATTATACTGTTTAGAAAATTTATGACTTCTTGCATTCAGGCATCATTGTCAAATTAACTAAGCTGATGGACTACTAACAATTCTAACTTACACTATTTTATGAGTCACAACATATCCAGTGCAAGAGATGACATCAAGTGATGGAAAAGCATGCATTCCAAGTTATCTTTTTAAGAAGCCATCTGCCATTGTCAGAAATGCAAGTTGGGATGGAAAGCAGAAACCATGCTCATACAGAAAATTCTGTAACTTGCCAGAGCCGGTGAAATGGATCAAAGAGCTGCTTCTAAATCAGGGTGTTACCCAGAACTAGTCCAGGAAATACAGACACTCAGTATTTAACTTTGAAATGAAATAAAGATAATAAATAACAATTCTTCTTCTCTGAAAACAACTGTTAGGCTGTTGCAAAAAATAGCAGCATGGGATGGTTTGACATTAGGCCTTGAAAAGAATCTACGAATTCATCATGACCAAAAGGGGGGGATCTTCCTCCTTCCTCCTCCTTCAGACTATAAACACTGCTCTTTCTCCTTCTTTCCCATTCTGGCTCTCCCACACATCATGCCCTGAGTTGAGTCAATTCAAGTTGTTGAAAGAGAAGAAAGTTAGCTTAACAAAGAAAGAAAAGTGAATAGTTTGTCTATGATTTAAATACTTGAAACAATTTATCCAGTGGAATGCTGGAGCTGGTGTGAGGGAGAAGGTGAAATCATGCAGCTGGGTCCAGCTGAGGAGTGATTAACCCATTCTCACAAGAATGAGCCGTTACATCTCATCAGTCCACAGTGCAACTTTATCCTCAAACTGTGCTTCCAAATCCTCCATCTCCATGTCATCTATACAGTGTTGCACCCTGCTATGTCTCAGTTCTGGTGCTTCTTCAACCCAGGTACTGTCATGAATAAAAGACATTATTTTTTTCATTGTCACTGACATACCTTACTGGGTTACATTGCTTTAAAAAAAAAGTCAAACAAGCCATGCTGAACCTGACCTAGTGAAGTGGCAGAGATGCTTGACCAAGGCACTTCAAAAAGCCAGGCTAGTCAATCATACTGGTTTAGCTTGACACTAAATTGCAGCCTCCCTCAGAATCAGAAAAACCTGTTTTCCTCTCAGTATTCTCACTTTTCATTCCATTTCTTTCTTCATTTATGGACAGAATAGCAGAACAGAGCAGCTGGAAGATAGAATTGGGCCATCGTTTGTCAGAAGGACAACTAGAAGGTAAGTGGAGAATACTAGCCCACCCTATTCCTAACCTTTCCTGCAACTGGGAAATTATCTGAGGCCAACAGCTTGAAAGTTTCAATAGTAGGTATCAGCAGTATGTAAAATTATTTCATTGTAATGAAGAAACTTAGCTGAAAAATTACCATATTGTGATTAATTGAAAAACCAAGACTGAGCTAAATGTCAAGTCTAAAAATAGTATAATCTCATTAAACTGATTTATTATTTGCTGTAATAAAGGCATATCTATTATAACTATGCCCCTATAAAGACAATAGGCCAGAAATTATAAAATAACAGCATATGAAATTATAAAATTCAGCAATAACATACCCACTATAATCATAGTCTTTATAAGATCTCATAAAAATTAATTAAAACCACAATAAATATTTTGCCTTATGACAGCTGGCTATGTACGTAATATATTGAAAAAGTAGTAACACAAGGTATATGGAAATTTTTTTGTGGTTATTATAAATATGATTTTTTAAAGCAAACACCTACATAGCAATTGCAAAAGGAAAAGGGATTAAATGTTGTGAGTTATGTTCCAGTTTGGAAGTAAAGTGCTCAAAATTAAAAGACAGGAACAGTCATGTTTGCTTTTTTTCATTTTATTAAATTTTATACTTAGGAGAAAGTTTTGAGCTTGCAACATTAGAGCTGCAGTTTGACTGTTCAGCTACAAAGCTGAGGACATGCAGCAGTCAGATATTGAGCCAGGCCAAACACATCAGCTCTGCAGTGACCATCTCTGGGTCAGTCCATAACTCACTCTCCTCCAAACCCTTACCAGTTCTCACTGCACTGTTGAAAAGGATTTGGCTAACTCAGCTGGGATCACTGGGGTGGAACAATCTTGACAAGGGCCCTTTTACTCCTCCAGCTACAGCTCAGCGTTACGGCCGGGTCCAGAAAATGCAGCTTCCAGGTGGAACAGATGTAACCAGGTCCTTCTGCTCAAAGCAGGGTCAGCTTTGAGGTGAAATGAAATTACCTGGAGTTTTATCCCTTTAGTTATTGAAAAAAGTCCAAGGACAGACTCTGTTCAAGTTCCCTGTGCAGCCTGCTCCAACCTCCTGCAAACCTGTCCTGGAACAGGATGAGTGCACTATTTCCTTTGTACAGTCAGACACTACTGGGCAGCAAAAACCACTAAAGGACTGTGAAGAATTTTGGTGTAAAAAAGATTCTGAAGTCTGACTTCTGGCAAAAGTGAAATAAATTAAACTGGATAAATATTCAGCAGAGCAGCCTCCTCCTCTCTTACAGTGGCCATAAGGGATACAAGAGGAGCACCCCCTATAAATGCTCTTTGAAATACTGATCACTTCTCTGCCTATATTCCTCAGAGCAAAATCACCCAAAACCTAGGCATTTTTTCTTGCCTACTTTTTTTTTTTTTTCTCTGATCTACTATTTCTTCATGAGAGGTGAGCTATGACATTGAGAAACTCTGAACAGCTGGTAATTCAGCTAACATCCATAAAGGCAGTTTTCTCTTAAAATTCAGGTGGCTGTACATTTAAATGAAACAAGGCTGAAAATGGCAGGTCACAATTATTTTGCTGAGCAAGGTCACCTGGCAAATTGAATCTGAAAAAAATATAAAATGAACTGGCTGGATTGAAATCTTAGAACACTCACCTGAATGATGAAATCACTGCCTTTGTAATTAGTTACACACAAACACTCCTTCTCAACACTGGAAACAAGGCTAAGGCCCAAATTAAAATCAAGATCAAAACACTTTGAGAATATTCTATCTATATTTAAATAATTTCCTATCTAAATAACTGTTTAGAAAGAGCTATACATTATCACCTTCCATAAATGTCCATTCTACCCTCCTGGGCAGTAGTTAAAATAAATTAATATTCAGAATTAATACCTTCATCGTTTCTGAATTCATAATTTCATTTCTATTAAAAAATACATTACATAAGACGATGTTAGAAGTAGACAATTGAACTTCTGATGATTGAAATAGGATAAAATACTGAAATCCTTGTGTTTTCAATGAAAAGCAATCTACTGTGAAAGGAAAAAACAAGTCCTATACTGAAAAGTTTGAAAGTAAATACTGTTAGTGGTTTGCATTTCAACTTTGCAGCTACCAGAGATCAACAGGGTTTCTCGTGTTTTTTAACTCAGCTGCAGAGGAGCTGTTTGGGCTTCGGTCTCACAGAGCGATACAAAGTATCTTTATGGGGAGAAAATACTAGATAACAGAGAATTATCTCATTCCTAAGGAACAACCTAACAACCAACACCAGAAGTAGAAAAAGAAATGCAGGGTGATTAATCACAGTGGAGGAGAGGGGCCAGGGATTACCAAGAAAAACAAGGGTCCCATCTTTTGACATTTAAATCAAAATGAGGTAATCTTTTGAAAGAAAAACTACAGTAAAACAAAAGTAGTAGGATCAACAGCAGAGGTAACGAGGAAGAACGTAAGAGCCTGCTAAGTGATCACCTGCTATGAAACCTTCCAGAGCTTCTTGTTGCCTCGAGTTCCATGAATTCCTTCTCATTTACAATGTTTTGCTTCAAAAATCATACTTTATAAGTTTCAGAACACTTTGTACTGTATTCATAAGAGGGGAGAGGAATCTGTATTAAGCCAGATTTTAACTGAGGGAAAAAAGCAAATTAACCCCTAGAGGGTTTTTTTCTAAGGCTTAACATCTGCACAGAAAATTTATTCGAACAAGAAGATGCAAATCTACTCCCTACATTTTCTGGTAAGATGCATTTTTCTGGCTATAGATTTGAAAATGAAAAATGTTGATATTCCAATTTAAATGAGCAATTTTTTGACAGCAATTCTGGTAATTTTTGTGTAGCCCTGCATTTCACCTGATTTCAGAGCCCGATTTGATAAGTGTTTTACAGTTGCTGGGAAGGAAGGGCATAAAATAAATAGCTTTTGATATTCCCTAGGTGAATGAAATTACTTTCCATGTAATAAATCCTTTCTGAAAAAAAGGAAAACTTTTCACCACAAAGAAAAAGTCAGGGTTATCAAAGTTTTAGTTTATATACATTCTGACAAGCTTCAAATTCTTGTTTTTATTGGAATATTTAAAAAATATATATATATCTACGCACACACCCACACTAAAAAGAGAATTTAATTTTCTGTGAAAAAACTATTTTCAAAGTTTGGTGAAAACATACACGGAAATAAAAAAAAAAAAAAAAAGGGGGGGGAAGATATAAAATATTGAAAGGCCTTTAAACCCTCCATAAACCATTTTAATAGTTACTCTGTCTTATTTTCACTAGCCAAAATAATGTTCAATATTTTTCTGATATGTTTATGACACACTTGCATCACCCAACGTACTTCAGAACTTGGCATAAAGAGTTAAGATTTGAAACCACTTTTAAAGAGTGAATGCTTACTACACAAAAGGAAAATATTTTTCTTTTTGCTGTTTATCAGTCTCTCTCAAAACAAAGTTGCTGCAGATGGTACAGAGGCTGCTTGGACATAGTCTCAGCTAGAGATACTGCTAGACATGCATTACATTAGTTCATAATCTGAAATAGATTACTTGTTTTCTTTCTTTTAGGAGCTCATGATTCTGCTACAAAGAGGCAGAAGTCTGTCACAATTCATCTATTGACAGAAGAATCGACCATTGTGCAATCCTGCACTGGATGAATCTTTTGGGACACATGAGCCATTACCCAGTAGTACTTAGGGGAGTCACTCAAAGCAAAACTGAAACTTGTCTGTGTGTATAGCTACAGAAGGGTCAGGAGAACCCTGGGTTCAGGTGCATAAAGTACAGTAAAATCAGAACAAATCTATTTGGAGGACTGTAGCAAAATCTTGACCTCTTTAGATCTACTAGAAATGTATATGTTTTCCTTCAAGAGAGCCATAACCTTTTCCTGATGCCCATCCATTTCCATCTGACCTCATGCCACTGTAGGGGTCATGCTGATAAAAAGGGACAGAATATATGTCTCAAAGCATCTGTATAAAATGCATTTATTCTCATGCAGTTATTAATAACAATTCCCCATCTTTAACTTCACATGTCAATCCCCTCCATGACAACATGAAGTACCTTCTAGTTTACCTAATACTGCCCTGGTTAAATATGAGATCCAGACATTTCCACTTCGCTTTGTGTTGCCCTTTTTTCTCTTTCTACTTGCACACTCTTTACTATGATTCTTTCCTAGTAAAGGCTATTTAAATCATAGAATCATGGAACAGTTTGAGCTGGAAGGGAGCTTGCAAAGGCCATCTAGTCCACATCCCCTGCAATAAGCACTGACATCTCCAACCAGATCAGGTGGCTCAGAGCCCCATCTCACCTGACTTTCAATGTTACCAAGGCTGGGCCATCTGCCACCTGTCTGCACAACCTGGGCCAGTGTTTTTACACCATCATTGTTAAATACTTATTTCTTATATCTGGTCTAAAATGACACCCCTTCAGTTTAAAACCACCACCCCTTGTCCTATCAGAACAGGTCCTGCTAAGAAGTTTGTCCCCATCTTTCTTGTGGGCACCACTTCAAGTACTAAAAGACTGCAAGATTTCTCTGGAGCCTTCTCTTCTCCAGGCTGAACAATTTCAATTTTCTCAGTCATTCCTCACAGGAGAGCTGTTCCAGAGAGATATTCCTCTCATCATCTTTGTGACCTCCTCTGGACTTGATCCAAAAGGTCTTTCCTGTGCTAAGGACCCCAGAGCTGGATGCAGCACTGCAGGTGGAGTCTCACCAGAGCAGAGCAGAGGGACAGAATCTCCCTCACCTGCTGCCCATGGTGCTTTGGATGTGCCAGGACACATTTGGCTTTCTGGGCTGCCAGTGCTCATTGCTGGGTCATGTTCAGCCTCTCACCCACCAGCACCCCCAAGTCCTTCTGGGCACGGCTGCTCTCATTCTGCTCATCCCCCAGCCTGGATTGATACAGGGGGTTGTTCCAACACAGGTGTAGCACCTTGCAGCTGGTCTTACTAAACCCCATGAGATTCCCATAGCCCACTTCTCAAGCTTGTTCAGATCCCTCTGGATATCATCCCATCCTTCAGGAGTGTCAACCGCACCACTCAGCTTGGTGTCTGCTGCAAATTTGCTGAGGGTGCACTTGATCCCTTCATCTATGTTGTTAATGAAGATATTAAATAGCACTGGTCCCTGTACAGACCCCAGAGGAACACCATTTGTCCACTGGCAGGCTGAGACTGACCACGACACTCTGGGTGTGACTGTCCAGCCAATTCATCATCCACTGAACAGTCCAACAATCAAATCCATCTCTCTCCAATTTAGAGGGAAGGACGTTGTGGGGAACTGTGTCAAAGGCTTTACAGAAGTCCAGACAAAGCCCTTCCTTTGCCCACTGATGTGTCTCTCCATCATGGAAGGCCCCTGGGTTGGTCAGGCAGGAGTTGTCCTTGGTGAAGCTGTGCTGGCTGTCCCAAATCAGCTCCCTGTCCTCCATGTGACTTAGCAGACCTTCTAGGAGGATCTGTTCCATGATCTTCCCAGGCACAGAGGTGATGCTGACAGGCAAATAGGTCCCAGGATCTTTTTTTCTACCCTTTTTAAATATGAGTACAATGTTTCCCCTTTTCCCGTCACCTGGGATTTCACTTGACTGCCATGACCTTTCAAATACCATGGAAAGGGGATTGACACCAACTGCTTCCCTCAGGACTCCAGGATGCATCTCATTCTTCAGGTGATCAAGACCTTGATCTTTACTTGCAGTGGGGAATACTTTTCTCCCACAGCCCCTATCCTGCTGTCCATCACCTCCACAGGTGTGGGAAGAGAGGTTGTCACTGACGACTGAGGAAATTCTGGGATGCAATTTAGCTAGTACTTGCTAAAACTCTCCATTTTGAAAGCAGAAATGCAATGCTTCCTGGCCTGTTTTAGTATAATCATTATTAGTTTTAGTATAACCATTACCCCATGATACTGCATATATAAATTATTGCATAACCATATTTAAACTAAGATCTGAAAACATATAATGATGGCACCAAAATTATGCCCTAGAGCACACTCTGAAAGAACAGACATTAAAAAAAATAGTGTTCTAAAAAAGCAGGCTAGAAGACTGTTTATCATAACCACCAAATATTAGCAAGGAGTCTACAGCAAATATGTCCAAGTTAGTATGCCCTAATGAACTAAATATAATTTTAACAAAATCTCACATCCTGAAATATAAATTCTGATCATCATAAATGGAAAGTGTGTTTGACAGTTTTGCAGCAGGTTTCAGCTACAAGTAGAAAAAAATTCTTCTAATATATGGAAAAAGTATGAACTTTATTCTTACTCCACTTAATTATTTTATTTTGCTGACTATCTGAAACTGAGCCTGAGGCAAGAATTTTAAGCCTGATTAAGATCAGGGTGCTGTATTTTTGTCAAGTTCAAATTAAATACCTGAATGGAACTTTGCTTTTAGAACACGGGTGAACAATATAGTAATTGAACAAATCTTTCTATCAGACTACAGAAAATATGAGCAAACTCTATTTGTACTCAGACATTTTAGAACAAACAGGACTGCTGGAACATTGTTTCAGAAGCACAGTAAGTAAAATGTAACTGCCCACAATCAGTTAAGAACCGTTGACCTCTTCATGTCCATAACTTCAACATTGTGTCATGCTGTTTTCACAAGAATGCTCTCCAAACAGTTTTCAAGGTTAATTTTGCTGTTACTCCCTCTGGCAGGGTAAGCAGATAATTCTGTCTCCTGACTAATTTTTTTTCCCAGCTTCTTTGATATCAGTAACTGGTACCCATGCTAAATGAAATTTTCATATTTTGCCAAGGCCATTGTTTGAATTTGCCTCTCTGTTATATTTCTAAAGGCAATACTGATACTTCAAAGGATGTAGAAGAAACATTGTCTGCTTCTTGTTAGTGAGATTGCTGAGAATGTTGTATACCTTCAGTGACAACATTGTAGGGCAAGCTGCTGTATTGTCTCCATTTCTATTTCAGAGTAATTAAAATTGAAGAGGATTTGCTCGAACCTGATCAAAAGTATTTCCTCCTGTGGCTGTATAATCGATTGTGGAAAAGTATAAATCTCGTGGTCACAATGTCAAACATTAAGATTTAAATTAACTGTATAAATGTTAAAGTTTTACTTTACAGATCATGTCCTTCAAAATGTATTCCATTCCTTGTATTACTCACATTATTAATTCTGCTGAAATAAGACTATCCTTCTAAGTGTAAACATGTAAAGTTGTTTAATTTGGGGTCTGTGAAGCTTTTGGATACAGTCAGCTTATTTGCTTACAAAATGATTCCAATTTAAGCTATAGAACAAGCTCCTAAATATAAACATATGAACTTTTGTTCAACAGCAGAAAATCTTTAAGGCCTGCTGCTGTGAATCAACATAATTTCACCCCACTAATCTTTACTCATTCACATCAGCTGGAGAATCTGTCTACAGGAGATATTTTACACTTGAGGCTAGCAGATTGTTCAGAAGTGCTACTGCCATTTACTAATCAGTCAGGAAAATGATTCAAGTAGTTGAAGTCTTATGAGCCAATACATGTATTTACAGGTGAAATAAATCCTCACATTTTATTAACACATAGGTATTTTTCCACATCTGAAATGCATTCTTTTTACAAAACTGTATCAATTTTAAACTGGATTGGAGACAAAACCTGGTCTGTGGAAATGGCACACAGCAGTAACAGCATTCTGAGACAAGGCACAGAAAAATTCCTGCAATTCTGGCTTTTTATGGTGCTGCAGTCGGGCCAGCAAATCTTGCTTTCTTGCTTTTATGAAAATGGGGAATCTATTTCCACTTTTTCTTTTTTTAATTAATCCCCTATTGAAAACTAACTAGTGAGTTGAACTGGCCTGTGAAGAGGAACACCAAAAGCCAGAATCAGCACAGAATAAGCAACAAAGGCACGTGGCTGGGACTCGGTGGAAAAGCAAAGAGGTAGCAGTGCTCTATTAAGATTTTCTGTGCTGATGTCAAGAAACAGAACCTTTAGAGAGATTCAGAACTGACTCAATTAAGGATTTACCTTAATTACCCTACCTTCTGTCAACATCCTCCTCTATATTTCCACAAAGATGAACAAGAGGTTTATCTTTGAGCATGCTGGATTCCCAGTATCATACTGAATGCATTAGTACTTCAATTAATGTACTAATGAAGCACAATGAATGAAAAGAGCACAGTCACCTGCAAGCAAAAACAAATTGAGAAGAATTTTAGAAACTGCTCTACATGCTCCTTTCTAGTGAAAAAAGGTGACAATGGTTCAAATACTTCTACCAATGCTCATCTTTAAACACAGCTTTTTTCCTTAAAGTCAGTCAGTCTTCAGGGACTTAAAATGCAAATGATTTTAGAGTATACTACACTGCTGAACTAATTGCAGCGATCCACTCAGGTCATATAGGAATACACAGTTCAGATATGAGAGGCTAGAAATGCAAAGCCATTTTGTGGAGTGTTCATTATACTCCATGTATCTGGCAGAGATTAAAAGGCTTGGGGCAGCTTATCCCCAGTCACACCATTACTATAAGCTCAACAATCCTTTCCAGGAACTGCGAAACAAGTTGTTTGTCCTACTGAGGACAGGAGGGAATTGTCAGCTACTCGTTTGTTCAGCTTGTTTCCTCACTGATACCCTGGGGAAGACACCTCCGTGCAAAAGCATCTTGCATCCTTTATCACATACTGGAGATGGATCACTTAATAGATGCATAATGGAGCATCACATTTTAGTTCAGAAGCATCACTTGCAAGGGAGAGAGTGACAGCATCAGCACACCAGAAATGGTTCAAATTTAGCCTGCCCTAATGTGCAAAATTGAAACCAAGTATTTTTGGTAGCGCAGAGCAATCTGCGGTTTAAGACAACTCTGTACCATGTAAGTGAAAAGTGTAACTGTGTATGTTCAAGTTCCACCAGTAGATCACCCTCCAAACCCATAGCTAAACAGTGCTTTGAATGAAGAGAGTAAAAGCCACACTTGTAGGGAAGAAAAAAATTGATCCCAAATCAAATATTGGAAAGAACAGGAGCCTTTCCTCTTTTAATAGAACAGGAAGAGGCAATTGAAGGATAGGAAAATCTTTTTAGGGTAGTTTCAAGATACGCTTGGATTGGTTAATACCTACCAAGTTGAACTTAAATATAATCAGATTGAACATCTTCATTTAAAAGCCAAATAATTCTACTAGTTGTGCTGGAATTCTGGTGCATCTGTACAGTCAAGCAGGGTTTCAGCTTTAATGTGTAAAATACTGGCACTTCATATATCCCTCAGAACAAAAGGAGAAAAAACACCCCAAAGATTCTGAGGTTCCAGTGTTTTTGCTGGGAATCTTTTGCTGACTTCAGTGGCCACTGAATCAGATCTCTGAATATGAGTTTATTCCAGTTGATTTTCATAAGCTGCTTCCTGCAGTTTGCATACAAACAACTTTGTTCACATGACTTAGAAAAAACACTTTTGAAGGCCAACTACTATATCTTGTGTTCTTTTGCAGTTAAGATATTTGCCAGCTTCATTCTTCCAGACAAAATATGCATGCTTGCTTTCCAGCAGCTTTGACCATTACCATTCCTGACAGAAGCATAGTTTTTATAATTTATGCTTCAACTATCTGCTCACATTTCATCCATCTTTATTTCAAGGCAATTTAATTAAAAAAAAAGAAAATAGAATAATGCATCTTGTTACAAAATTATAATTTGGCATTTGCAAACAAGAATGCTCATTCTCTTCTGCTTATATAATGTTCTATAAACAGATTTTGTGCAAATGAACATTTTTTGCAAGGACCATTCACTGATGGTTTTATGCATGCACTACATTTTCCAGAACTGAATTTGCAGTGGTCATACTTTTAAGCTAAACATTAAAGACTTTAGGCACCAAACAGTAAAGTACTTTACATTCCCAAAATAAACTGAACCTGAGCAGAACATTATTATATGAAACTTCCAAAGCATTATATATAAATATTATGTATTCAGTATCTTTTAGTCATGCTTTCCATTATAGAGTTTACCACAAATGCTACAAATATCAGTAATTTAATTATATGTTTGTCCAGGTAAGTATGTTGTATTACAGAATAAACTAAAAACTTAGAACCTAATTTAAATTTGGCAGTTTTGTCTGCAAAGCCCTTCAGCTTCCCTGGTCACCTGTCAAGAGGTTGTGTGTTGATTTTTGTATAGTGAATCCCACAGGGCAATGTAGGGCTGTAGTTTCATTAGGAGCAGTTCTTCATTAGAGAGAAAGACCCTGAAAGGGTTCTGTAAAATACACCACGGAATGAAAAAAATATAATCCTTGCTCCATACAGCAAAGTACTAAACAGAAGATGGGAGGAGGTTAAAACAACAAGACAATTAGCCTCACTAATTAGTGCTGACAAATTAGTCAGCATGATGAGCAATATGATCAGCCCCATGCAACCTATCAAGATGGTTCTTGTAGGTACTCTGGCAAAAGTTGATTTTTAACAAAAGATTTCTAGAAAGCAAATAAAAAAATCTTTGTAGATGTAGAACAAAGCCTTGTTGTAGAGTGGAAAGAAAAAGATCCTTGTTGGAAAAATAACAACGAATGCTGTCATCCTTGGTTAAGCAGAGGCACAAATCAACTTCTCAGTAGTGAATAAAAGGAGATTGATACAGGTACTGATTGTGTATGGAAGGCCTGGAAAGCAAAAAACATCCCTACACCACGATGTGTTTATGCCTTAGATCTGAGACAAATCCCAACTCAGGCCACTGCAACTACACTTTTAGAATATAGCAACATCCATTCTTCAGAAGGTTTTTAAAGCTGTTTAACTGTTTTAAAGCATTTAACTATGATAAGAACTATGAAGGAATATAATCAAAAGACAGAAACTTACTGAGCTCACACTTATATCTGTAAAAATGTACATGCACCAACCATATACTCTTCAAGAAAGTCGGATTCATTGTGGACACTGAGCATCCTTACACGTCAACTGTCTGAAATTGCACCTATGATTGTCATAATGTTGTTGCTTAGAAAAAGTCCATTGGTCCAAGAAACTAACTCTAAAGAAAATATGAATCTTAAAAGTAAGAAGAAACCATTTATATGAGACTCTGCATGTGTATGTCCCATTTGAAAGCCAGCACTGTAGGCTGGTAGATCCCCTTCCAGTTAACAGTTTTCCTCAGTGTGTATTCATAATACACAAACAGTAACTCCATTTCTGCTCTTCCTCATTTTGGTCATTACACAGAATGTGCAATTATGAATGAGTCTTCCAGTTTTAATTCAGATGCTATGGTAGAAGGTCTAACAAACACCATTTCTACATTTAAAATGTGTGAGAAATTCAATAGAAAAGGCCTGACTTTTTCATATCCTAAGTATTTTGAGAAATACTATTCTACAAATTTGAGCTTAGTTTGATTGTAAATAGCATCTTGTAATAGTGATCTCTCAAACTGCTACTATGACTTCCTGCAAGCTATGCCTCCAGCCTAATCATACTTTTCCATGCTGCCACACAGGTCCAATGAATTGCATTCCAAACTATTGTCTTTCAAAGCTACAATTCAAATATTATAAATCATGCAGCTGATGGAAGAGAAATCTAGAGCTTTCACCCACATCTCTGTGTAGCCCAATTGGCTTTCCCTTCTGGCTGTATCTACTCTGCAGCAATCATTCATGGAAGGACAGGTTACAAGTGTTTTAGAGGAATAGTCTAGAATAGCTTTTAATATTCGAAAGGGAATGTTCAGAGTGCTCAAAAGTTGGCAGCTACATGCAACTGAGAATGTTCTAAGACCACTAGATTTTAAATATCCCTTTAAAAATGCCAAACTTCTCTTCCCCAAGGCAGTGATCAGTAAATTAATAACAAGTGCACTGGGATAGTGAAGGATGGGGGGGTGGCCTGAGTTGTTGGTTTTGCTTTTTTTTCAAGAAACTTGGTTTTATCCTCTCTGGTCATGGTTCAAAATTAGCTTCATGAAGCTTGTATGAGTCTTTTTATAGGAAGCAGTTGTTAAATATTTATGACATCAAATTACACATACAACACAAAAAATATTGGAAACATCAAGTCTTGAATGCCTTAAAATTTCAGGCTATTTGTTTTACACTAGCTACCAACATCACGTGGCTTTCAGAGGAGTGCCTGAATGGAGTACATTTCAGAAAACAGGCCTCGAGGTTAAAAAGGATTAGGTCACCACTTTGTATTCAACATCAAAGCCAGAAGATTGACCAGTGCATTCTTTTAAATTTTTTTTCTAAAATTTTGAAGTTGCCATCTCTATTTCTATATCTTAATAAAACACAGTTTAATAAAGGTTTGATTCTGCAATCCAAATGAAAACCAGCTTTAACTGTGTTCTAAAGAAAGAATGATACATTACAAATCACCTGTAGCAGGTTCTTTCCAAACCCACAAATAAATAATAACAAATATAAACCAGAAAAATCAAGAGACTGCTCTTTCACACACAAGTGAACAATCTTACTCTCAGTGAGGGCCCTTATCAGAACCCTCAGAGCCCACACCAGAGTTTATTATGGTTTTCTGTGGATACAGCCCTTAACGAGAGCTTCACACACCATCTAAATGGCATTAGATGGCCTATCTAGAACTCAGGACTAGAGCTTAAACAGCATCTACATTCCAGCTGCCAATCCAGCAATTTAGTGTTCAACTCCCCAGGAAAACAAACAAGCAGAAAACAAACAACCTTCTCTCTCTCTCCCTCTGAACACCACACAGCAAAACCAAAACGGACAATTTCTCTAGCACACCTCTTATATGAAAAACTGTTAAAATGTGTTCACAGAAAATGTTCACAGCTCTAAACACCTTCTGGTTTTGTGCAATTTTTCTCTTTCCAGGTGATATAGCTGTCTGATTGAAGGCAGAAAGCCCAGCAGAGTTGAAGCAAGCATTGCATATTAAAAATAACAAAACAAAGTACGTGCTTCAGGTCACAACTGGGATGGCTTCACAAACACAGAACCTGAAGAAAAACTGAAAGAATCAATTGTACTTTTGTAAAAATCTAGGGAAACCTTCATCCTATGCTGAAAAACAGAATTTTTTTTAGTTCAAGGTACTATATACATATCAGAATGCAATGTTATGACAGAAAGGAACAAACTGAACCTGAGGTTAAAAAAGGGAAATTAGGAAATTAAAGAAACTCTGAAATCTTCTGACACAGAAAGAACACACAATGAATTTCAGGGGTGTACAATGTTATGAATAAACAACAGCATGCAACAATTAGTATTGTGGCTGCTTGTGACACTGTAGTTCTCTGAATTACTTTGAACCACTTAAAAAAATTTTAGCTAATCACTTCAGACTTCTAACATATAAACCAGAGCATCTTTACATAGGAGATGCAGTTTTATAGTGTAAATAATGTCCTAAAGGAAAGACAGCAACTTGAAAGCAAATGGTTAATGAATTTGTTAGCAAATAGGACAAAATATGGTGAAAGATGTTTCCCAGCCTTGGCATCCAGCACGGAGCCTCACTGGTGCCTGGATAAGCAGAGGAAAGCCTTGTACACAGACCTTGCTATCTCCCCAGTAAAGTCGTATTTGCAAGTGAAGGACATTGATAGAGATTCTCAAAATAGTGAGCTGGGGAAAAGGGGGGTGGGTTAGACTGAAAACACAGCACAGGCTTTGAGAACAAAAGGTCCTCTCACAGATTTATACTTTCCAAACACCACTGACGTATGTGAAAGAAAACACAGACAATAAATTCTCATTCTCAGCGCAGATTTCCAGACATCACTTTAATTATTCCTATCAGTTCTGTTGTCTGTTGCGCTCCTCCAACACATGAGCGATACTTCCCATGTTTTCAGCAGCACTTTTTGTGTACCCAATGTGCAGGTGCAGCAAATACCTTGGCAAGGGGCAAAGTGATTATCACTTAAAAAAACAGTAACACTGTATAGTTCATATTCCTTCAAGGTCTTGAGCAAAGCATAAATTCTCATGGAAACGAAGTTATTGCACTTCAAGCATCAGACAGCGAACCAGGTAAGACTTACTGCTGCTTGTAGTGATGATTTTGCCACATTTTGTAATTTATAGACTTTTTTTCTTTCCTTCTCTCCTGCATTTGTTCAGTAATTCAAAAAAGTATTTTCTCAGGTCTTAAATGTAAAAGCCTCAAATATTGTGCAGTAGTGCAATATATGGAAAAAGGGGATATTGCTACTAACTTGTAATTAATTTTCAGGTCAAGTCTACAGAGCTGCACTTCATTTTTCCTAAGAACTCTACACTTTCTTGTACGTATTTCAAAAATATTCACTGATGAATTTTTAACATACTAAGTACTGTTGAGTCTCTGCTGAATCCTTTGCATTAATGTTGGTTATCTCATACTTCAACCTCTGTTTTAGTCTGCAGTAATTTTTAACAGCCTTATAGTTAAAAAGAAATGGCACTGTGTAAGGAATAGAAACCATTTTTATTCTCCCTAATATATACATTTATATTCCAGGCTTACTCTTGCCGCAAGTGGAGTGGATCGTGATCTGGCTCGTTGTTCCTTTTTCCTATGCATATACTTCTTTGAGAATTGCTTCTAAAGAGGTATAGGGCATGGGAAAATGGGGCAACTGAGATACTTCACCACTCATCTCAAGCAGCATTGCAAAAGCAACAGTAGAAATGTTTAGAGAAAACAGATGTGTGAAGAAATGAAAGGTAAATTTATGAAACTCCCAATGAACCCTCAAAACCTGCACTAAAAGATACTGGCACTATTTACTCTGATCTAACGACTAAATGTTGGTTTCCTCTTAAAACCCTATTTATTACAAGAGCAATATTTTAAGCATTTCTCCAACTACATTATTAAACATATCCCTCTTGGTCTAATGTAAAACACATGCATCACTAATAAGTTACTTCTGTAGTCCTTATTCCCATAAGCCTCCAACTGAAAATAACAGAAATGCAGTCACACACACTGCCAAAAATGCCACTCTCTCTCTGTCTCACAGGTGCTGGGAATCAGCCGTCCCTGAATCCAGGTAATGCTGGCTCACGTGTGTAAAGCCCAGTCATGCAAATGCCACCTAAGTGGGTTGTCTGTAATACATCACTTATTCTTAGGATTTTATCCTTTAAGATCATAAGTACCTTTTACATGATGCCTGCATGTGTGGAATTGCAAAGTCTTCTCTTATAAAACCCAGTTAATAGTAAATCAAATTAAAAACATACTAATATCTTTTTCTTTCTTTCACCCACAGGTATCTTGGAAGTGGAAGTACAAGCTCTCTTTGCTCATTTCATTTAGTAGAAAAACAGTCATTAAACACAATTTTTATGTTTCTGTTCAATTACTTTCATTTACTCTAAACAGCAATGTGTCACATCAATTCTGGGGGGAAAAATACTGCTGTTATGAAATAATGTAACTGTACATCATGTGTGTCAAATAAATATCTAATGATTCAGTCACAGATCAAAAGTTTGTGTTACACTGCATCACGATTTCTAACAAGTGTTGTAAAGCTGTGGGCTCAGAAAGAGCAAAACAAGGTGCATTACAAGTCATTTTACTCGGTGGTTATTGTTATGCTACACCATTCAATATTTAATGAATATTTTAGAAGTTACTTTTAATTTATCTCTAATAGTGTCAGAGGACTATTCTATTTACATATCATTTTTTTTCTTAAATTAAAAGTCAATTTAAAAATTACATCCACAACCATATCTTTATTCACTAATTTCATATCAAAGCTTGTGGTAAAGAGAGTTTGTCAGGGATTTTTTTTAATATTAAAAAAATATTAAATATATATAGTCATTAAATTCAAAAGGAACCCCCAGAATTACTGCATGAAAGGTGGAAAAAATACACACAAAACAAACAAAAGTATAAATAAACAAGAGACAACTCCCCATATAACTTAGTCTCTCATATTTCACACAAATTTCACATTAATATAAAATTTAAAAAGCAATTGCACCAGCAAAGTGTATATTTTACCTTTAATATGTTTCTTGTAAAACTCAGCCTATAACAAATCCCAGATCCCTATGCAGCAGGACCACAACTGATCCTTTTTCTTTTCTTACGGCACAGAATGCACAGTTTAAATTCAAAGCTAATAAGAATAAAAATGTCATCTTGGCCATTGCCAAAAATAGAGGCAAATAAAGTGTTTGAGTTAGGAGTGAAATCTATAAAAACAGGAGGCCAAATATGGAAGCAGCAAAGCAAGCAGCAAGACTGAACTGAACAACATGAACTGATAAACAAACACCTCTTTTACATGATTTTGACATTTTATATGATTTGGGGTTGTTGGATGTTTTGGAGTTTTTGTAAAGCTTTTAAAATCATTTAAGGAGAGCAAATCTAGTTCTCCCTCCTAATACCACTGGTTACTGATCCCACCTGCCACAGCTGAAGTGAAAACTTCACAAGCCACAACATAACCTCTAATGGTTCTCAAACACCAGTCTCTGTAAGCATCTATAAAGTGATGACACAACAGGACGTACAAATGTTGAAACTCTGAGCAGATACTCAGACCAGAGCAAGCAGATCTGGAAGAGAGGTGGGACAGCGATGAGACAGTGAAGCCCAGAGTATTTACAGGGGTTTTTTTACCTCTATCCAGTTTGTGCTTTATCTTTCAAACACAAATCACAACCCTATGCATAAGCACCTTCCTGAACGAGACTGAAAGGAGAGTAAAAGACATGGTTAAAATGTGGGTGGAGAGACCTTCCCCCCACCCTTTTTTTTTGGCACAGTGCAAGATACACTTTAATTATCATGAAAAAATAATTATTTTAAGTGGGAGCAATAAGCCTAAGGGGTTAGGACAGGATGATCCCATTCTGTAAGGCTTAAATAGAAAGACAGAATTTTAGCTATAAATATATTTTTCACCTCCTAAAAACATCAGGCTGAGATGAACTTATGCAACAATGTAATGAAAATAACATACCAAGGTACGTGTCATATTGTTGAATAGTAATACTCAGTGGTGTAAAATGAAGGGCTGGAAAAATGCAAAGAACTTTGCAATACAAAGGAAATCAGTATTAAGGGTTGTACTGTCCAGCAAGTGCATTACAGTTTGTATCCCTGCCTGAGTTAAATGGGCAGTGAACGTTTTAACAAAGTTCCTTTGCACAAATATATTCCTGCTGCTCGTTTCTGTTTGTCATTGCTCACGTAACTGCTGGGAAAAGGGAAAAATTGAACACAAGATGTCTTTTTTCAGAAATCATGCCCTCATATTTGGAAACATGCATGGCATGTCTAATATCCTGCAGTTCTCGTGACTCCCTATTCCTACTTTTACTTCTCTGTATCCAAGCTTTAAACTACATCAGAGAACCAACCTATCTTGGGGGGGGGGGGAGGGGGAAAAGTATCAGAAAAAAAATTCTGCTTCTCCCTCTCAGTGGAATTATTTCCCTGATCTGATTCCTTTTGTACCTGCACAAACAGCTGCATCAGTATAATACTGGAAGAAAGAAGAGCAGCAGAAGTTGCTTATGCTGGAAGGACAGTTAGGAACCTCTTTGGAACTGCAGCGTGAGAAAAAAGCTTTTACCCTTCCCCTGTACCCAGTTTGTCTAACACAAAATACCCATGACAGATTTGCCCTAGAGAAAAGTCTTTATCTCTGCCTATTTCAAAGACTCACAGACACCTGTAAATGTAATTCTTCTCTAAACATCATCTGTCAGCACTGCCATAAGTGACAGTGGAAAAGAAATAAGGAATCATGGTCTGTGCATCCAAATGCAGGGGTTTTGCTACAAACACGACACAGTTAGCAGCAACATACTATACCATGGACACTTACATTCATTGGTTACTGAAACTGAAGGTAAATCTTCAAATACTATTCCAGCATACACATAAAATTTTCTTTTTAAAAAATTTTTGAAGATGCCTATAGGTCAGCTTTGTCACTCCATGTGAACAAGAGAGGTGTAGTTCCATATGAAAAACTGAGCAGATTAAACAACTCACTGATGCTGGAAAAGAGTCCTTGACCCCTTTCTCCTCCTCCTGATTACCTTGGACCAATGCATGCTAATTTCCAAAGCCCCAGCTAATTCTTACCAGAGACAGAAAGAGGAAAGAGGAAAATTCTTGGTTTTGGGTTAAAAAAAAAAGACATACCAGAACAAACAGGGAAAAAATTCCACCAAAATGACTTCATGTATTTATCTTTGCTAATTTCATGAGGTTTTTTTCACTGAAGAACTGCAATTTAGTGATAATTTACACACCATGCATAAGTAATAGACGGAGGAAGGAGAATTTACACACCATGCATGTGCATAGAGGGAGGAAAGAGAATATGGAAAGCCTGACTCCATACCTGTCCACAAATAGCTCAGTGTGGGACTAACCGGAGGGTTTCTTGCTCTAGTAAACAAATGCTACATCAAGTTTAATTAATGAGCTCTAATTCTTCCATCTCTCAATACTTGGACCAGACAATTAGATCTCACACAGCCCCCAGAGAGGACCCGCGGAGATTGAGCATCTCCCCAAACCCTCCCCCAGCTGCGGCCGCTGCCGCGCCCTCGGCGCTCCCCCTGCTGACAGCGCTCGGGGCGGGCGGGCGGAGATGGGGAGAGGGGCAGCCGGCCCGGAACGGCAAACACAGGGGGACAGGGTTTGCAAAAGCAGACGTGAAGGAAAGGAAGGACGGGATGTTTATGGAGCATGTTGGAAGACAAGATCTATTGCGAGGATAGAAGAATTTGGGGCCTTTAGGGGTTTTTTTTCTGAGCTCTTTTCTTTCTGCAAGCCATTCATTTCAATAGTACAACCTCCTTCAGAACTTGGGGTTACAATGCTTATTCCTGACAGTAAAATGCATCTTTTACCATTATTGACAGCCGGCTTTGATATGCATCCACATTGTCGATTTATTTATTTATTTTTAAAACCGATCTTTGTAACTATTACGGAAACTACCGGGGCCTTAGAAGCAAAATCATTCTGGCATTATTCGATCTTAAATCTAGTTCATAGAATATGCATTACAATGTGGTCTGAATTCAGTCTTTTCAGTCTGAAAAATTATTACTTTTTGTCCCCATATTCTTTCTCCATTCTGCAGGACCAAAGCCTCACAGATATAAGTATGGGAAGCTGTAGATCAAGTGAAGAAGGAAAACATAAAATAAAGAAGTATTACAATGAAGAAAGGCTAATGACAGAGCAAACAACTTGTTTCTTCTGTCAGGGGCAGGTTTCCCATGAGATGGGTCAAGTTTTTTTTCAACTAAATCTCCCTGGGTTTTTTCCCTGTTGTTTTGTTTTTTTGATTGGTGGGGGTTTTTTGTTTGTTTGTTTGTTTGTTTGTTTTTTTTGTTTGGCTGGGTTTTTTTTTTGTTTGTTTGTTTTTTGGTTTTTTTTTTAATGCTGTATAAAATGTCAAGGGGGTCGAATTAAGATTAAGCAGTATTGAAATTTTAATTCTAAAAAATAAGTATTGTTTTACATTACAGTGAGGCGAGGGGGATGTCCATTATCGTATTATGTAATTCAAGGAAGAAAAGCACTTCCCAAGATAGGGAATGAGGCACTTTCCGGCGGCCGGCGCTGCCCCAGCGCGGTGACCGAGCCTGTCCCCAGCACTGCCCGGTGCCTCCGGGCGGCGACACCGGGAGGGAGGTGGCCAGCGAGCGACACGCGGCTGGAGCAGCGCTGGAGCAAGGAGCAGAGGGTAAACAGCTCGAAAAGATGGCAAAAAGGAAGCCCTGAAAATAGAAATCGTATTCAAAAATCAATATTTATTTACTAGTGAGTTACATCTGCATCTGCACATCAATCCAGTTCTCACCTTGCTCTACCATAGTCTCCATCTGGAGAAAGTGAGGAATTATACTGACCTGCTGGCTGTAGAGACATCTGAATTTACTTATATAAAGCAACAAATCGACTCACTACTGAACGAATCAGCCTGTTTCTTCCTCTTTCCTTCCATGCTTCAAGCATTGCTCTGTGCAAGTTAAAGAGCTCATCCAACCTTTCAGTGAGTGGGTGTATCTCCAAGCTGTTAAAAAAAGCAATTTTCTTTTCTTTTTTTTTCTTTCCCCCCTGTTTCCTGCTAGCTTAGAAACCTAAATGGACTCCTTGATAGATCAGAGGGTCACCTAAACTCAGAGCATATGGGAAAAAGCATAGCCAGAAAGAGGGAAGGAGGAGGAGTGAATCAATCCCTTCCAACAGCAGAGCTGGTAGTACTACTCAACCTGCTTCGTTTAGATAGTCATGTCCTTTGTATGAGATAGAAACCTTACAAACTGCATTAGTTTCTATCTGATGAGTGCCCTTAATAGTTGTTAAAATAACTGAATAACCTGTCTCCAGTTTTTCATTGCTAGGATACTGCCAAATCCTGCTACAGTTTCTGTGCATTAATATTTTCTGTGCTCAAATCAACACCAGAAGAATAATCGTTGCTTTGCAGGAAATTATCTTCGCAACGGACGTAATGAATAAAAGCATTAACAGCCATGAGACACTTCATAAAGTTATTTCAACAAGACACTTAAATAGACAACAAAAAGCACCAGACTTGTTACCAGACGTTCTCACTGAGGGCTCTGTCAAGAAAAGCTGTCATTAAACCCCAACAGTAAAACGCGAGTCAGCTGCACCTTCACTACACTTACAGCTTACCATTTACATTCAAAGTTTTGGTCGTCATGGGTTTTGTAGTCCACGTGTTCATAAAAAGTGCTAATAATCAATGGAAAATGGGATAAACGTTTCATCACAGGTTCTGACAAACGTTAATTGCTAACTAGAAACAGGCAGCAATTACCTTTTGACTTGCAATTGCTCTCATGTGATGGTCGTTGATGAGATCCAATCACCCCATCAAAGTCCTTTTAATGGGAGCTTTGCCTCAAGCCACGCTCTATATCTTAGGTAAATTATCACAATGACACTCAACGGCATGAACATTAACGTTTTTTAATAAATAATTTATTTCAAGCATATTTTTGCTTGTGTTTGTCACCTTCATAGCCACTGACACTCCTAGTTTTGTTGAGCTTCCTGTTTAGTTCTAACATTGCAAGTCAAATGACAACTGGCAAAAATAAAATTTGTTATTAATGAGGACACCGCCTCCCCAAAATCAGTCAATCGCACACCACAAAACCCCAAGTCTCTAAATTTTAAATATCAACTGAAGGAAACGTAACAGAAAGATCCTACAAGGGAAAAAAAATCACATTAACAATACCAAAACCCAGTAAAAACAAAATAAAATGTGTATTGATTTTCTAACATAATAGAACACTACCCATCTTTTTTAATGCAGTCATATGCCAGCACAGGAAAGTTTAGTCATTTTATCATCTACTTCTGTTTACAATAAAAGAGCCAGTGTCTAAAACAGCCACCAGAGTCACTTGCATTCCACGTTTGTACATGGTTTTCTACATGAAAAAAGTAGGAAGGAAGCCTCACAAGCTAAACCATAGCATGAGTCTGAAAGACTGCTTTCCTAAGAGAAAAATAAAATATTGTATTAGCTTCCTGTGTCTTTTGAAATTAAGGCTTTTCTCCTGACACAGTGCAATCTGTTATTCCAATATAGTTAGATAATAACATGATCAATGATCGCAGGATAAAAAACCCAAAATACCCACAAACCCGCACGTTTCGTTAACACTAAAATACAAATTTTAAAACTGCTGTCATAGTGGCAAAAACTTCGTTGTTTCAAGACAATTGTGCATCTATTAAAATAAGCACAATAATAATCAACAACTAGAAACATTACTTATAGCAAAGGAATTATGCCTTGCTAATCCTTCTGGTTAGATGTTGCCTGTAACACTAAAATTACAAGGATTCACTTCAGAAATTGTCTAGTACTTACTCATTTTTCCAGACCAAACTTTACTTTCTCCAGGATTAATTTGCAGGGTTTTAGGACTAGGAAACAGGCTAACTAAAAAATAATGGTCCATTATTTGTAATGGTCCCTTTCAGGCAAATCCTCCTGAACACTGAATAATATCCCAGTAGTTTTTCCCATAACGTTATGGAAACTAAGGATGGTGGTATTGGGTTGCCTTTGGATTGGTTTTTACTAAAAAGAAAAGCTGTAACTTCCAACTTACATCTTAATTGCTTTTAAGAACTGCAAATTGCTGTGGGTGGAATCAGAAGCACATGAAGACAATGCAACTACTGTCCCTGTTAGCTTAGTCAGAAGAGCTTTTCTGTAAAACCTAAAAGGTGTCAGGTCTGCAGTCATTTCTTACCTCGAAGCATATGTGGTCACCTATTAGAAGTGTCATGTTTATTAAAAAAAGAAGAAAAAATAAAGAAAAAAGAAAAACAGACTGTTCAGGTAGATATTCAAGAGAGGTTTCTGTTTTTTTTTTTTTCTTTTTACCGCAAGAAGAACAAAAGACTTCCTAAAAGCAGCTAAATGTATGTATGAAGAATATTCAAAATCAGTGTAAAAATTTCTTACATGTGTCATGCTTCAGCATAGTTAACAAAATTCCATTGCATTTTATGGGAGAAAATAGTATTCCTACCTGAGAGATATAGAAAACCTAAGAAGAGAGAGAGCTGCGAGTGTAGCATTATCTTACTCCTGCCATGTCGCTATAAATACATCACCCTTCATAAAAGGTGACATGAATTTCTTTGAAGTTTAAGAATTAGCACGTTGTCTCAAACATGTTCCGCTCCGCGTGGAAGCTGCTTCATTATCTCTGACTGTATAAACTCAAGCAGCGGTGACTGTTTACTGAAACAACCTGTAAATGTGTTAGCCCGTGTTTGCAGAGGATAAGGACTGTGCCATCCCAGGCCCACTTCAGACCGTAAAAGTGGTTCTTTTCTCACCCTTATCGGAATCATCCTTGAACAGACTGCCTCTGAACAGACTTTACACTCCTCTTCTTTGATCTACTTCATAAGAACGTCAGAACTGTTTACTTTGAAATGCACACACTTCTTTCTTGGGATGCCGGGAAAGGAGATGGCGTTTAAAGACATGAACAGATAAATTCAAGCAAACTAGTCATTTTCTCAGTGTTTCCTGTCCAATGTCCTGACACATCACCTCTCATTGCTTAATCTTATTCTTAGATAAATTCATAAGCATGAACTCAAAGTATTCAAAACTTCCCACCCTATTTTCTGAAAATGATCTAACAAATTGCTAAACTAATGCCTCTGTGCTCTAGTTTCAACCATTCTCTCCCTGAAGACTTCCCAAAATCTCTGATACTGCATAAACTGAGTCAACAAGTGTACCTAAGACTTCAGAGGAAGATGAGAGTCCTGACTGCAGCACTCTGCCTCATGGACAGCACCAAAAAAAATTTAACCCCGCACTTTCCAAGTAACTCCAAGCTCAAACGAGCTCTACCCACCCAGACCTAGTAAAGAGCACTGAGTTCCTCACAGGCATATTGGCAAGACACTGTATCAGTGTTTCTTCAAGATTTCTATCTGACGAGGACTACTTACTTGTTCCTACCTCACGTCCCTACTTCCTTTGCTGATAGAAAGGCAAAGAGATTCTATCAAGCCTTGCATCAAACAGGCAAGAGGGACTCAAAATCTGGGAATAAGACTCATAAAAGAGGCTTCTCCCTATCCTTCTTTGTTATCAGTCCCTTCTGAATCCTCGTCCTTCATCGCAGGAGATAAAGATTGAAAATCACGGGGGCCGAGGGCAGCTCGGGCAGCGTGAAGAAGCCCAGGCCGTGATGCAATTCCCAGCACCTACGTGGTGAGGAGACGACTCCGCGCTGAACTTGGCGCCAGGTCAGGCAGCCTTGAGTTCTGCAAACTACTGCGCTCGGAGATTAGGCGGATGTAACAATCACCTGAAAGGGGAGATTAAAGCCCCTCTAAATGAGGTCCTTTGTCCCCGGCCTCATTTGATGCTTTGGGCCTTTTTAAACCACGCCGGCGAAAGCGCTTTAAATGTTTACCCGGGCGGCTCCAGTGAGGGCCGGCAAGGCTGGGGACATGGAGAAGGGCTCCTTCTCGGTGGAGTGGCTGGCCCAGAGCAGCCGCGGCGGAGCCCCGGAGATGCCCGGTGAGTCCCGGCCGTGCCCGCTGGGTCTCCCCGCACAGCGGCGGCCGCGGCACTTTCGGTCCCCGCGGGCGGCACCGGCGGGGCACGGCCGCCACCGCGTCACCGCCCGCGGGGCCCGGGGCCCGCCGAGGAAAGGGTGCCCCGAAGGGTCCCCCCCTCAAACGCCCCCGTCTGTTCCCGCAGACTCGCCCCGGGACCGGGAGGCCGCCGAGCGCGGCAGCCCCGGGCACGAAGCGGAGTCTGTGGGCACCGTGCCCGGGCGGTCCCGCACCAAATTCTCGGCGGCGCAGCTGCAGGAGCTGGAGCGCAGCTTCCGAGAGCAGCGCTACATCTGCGCCGGCGAGAAGCGGCGCTTAGCCGCCGTGCTGAACCTCTCCCAGAGCCAGGTGAGCGCGGCCTGGCCCTCCGCCCGAGCGGGACACGGGCCCCGCGGGGTGGGAGGCACCTCACGGGCACCGGGGGACGGGGCAGCGACAGTGACAGCTCCTGCAGGTGCGACGGACCGGGCTGCCCGCCAGCCTCGCTCAGCTGGAGCAGACGGGCTTGAGCAGACTGATAGCCCTGCCTCGCCTGGCACTGCCGTGCCCGTCGCAGCTCCGAGTCCTCCAGAGACAAGGAGCAAATGGAAAATAGTGAGTGCAAGTTCAAAGCTGAAACTTCACTGGGGGTGAAAGTGCTTCCACAATCTCCAGAAAGTCAATCTGCAGGATAATTCTTTCTTATGGTTATGTATCCATTTGACAGGTTCGTTGCAGGATTTTTTAACAGACCTACCCCTACCCAGCCCTTTTAGCCCCACTGCAACAGTCTTGTGTTACAGCCCCGGTCCAAATCTGAGTATTGGCTTGCCACGGATCATGGAATCTTCACAGTTTGATTCCTCATCATGTCAAGACAATTATTCTAACGTCATTAGCCCTACACCTTTACTGTTAATGCATCCTGTTATTTCGACAATAAGGCTTCCTTCAGGGTGTATTACTATATGGAAAAGGGATAAGTGGTTTGGTTCTTGACTCTTTTTTTCTTATCCTCAGATAAAAACCTGGTTTCAGAATCGTCGTATGAAGTTCAAACGCCAGACCCAAGATGCCAGGATCGAAGCTCTTTTCTCAGGCTTATTTTTGCCCTATCATTGTTACCCAGACACAGCTATATCCAGCCAGCCTCATGGGATGGATGTCAATGTCTCTGCTACCTCTGCTATTTCCCTTCACCCAGCTATGCCAAACCCTGCCTTGTTGTTGCCTTCTGCTCCAGATCAGTCGTTTCAGCCAAGTCCAGCTTTACTACTGCCTCCCGGGCCAGGATTATCTTGTTACTCTTCTGTTCTTCCAGCAGTGACTCTAACCACTGAACATAAAAGACTGATGTTCCAACCAGATCTTCCTTCCTGTTAATGTCAACGATTATCGGTAATCTAAAAAAGAAGTGCCAAATATCTCTAACTATTTAACTTATTTTGTTATATCAAATGAATTGATGATTCTTTGAATTATTTTCGTTAACATAAAAAAAAGTTTGATTAGCAGAGAAAGTAATTTACCCATATGAGAGAAGTTGTACTGAGTGGAAGTGGAGGACATGAAACCTCTCTATTCCTACAGATTTCACCATGCTGTATGGAAATTTCTATGTAAATTTTGCCTATCTAAAAGTTTTCAGACAATAACCTATAATCATGTGGGGATCTCCACTGAAAAAGTGGAGTACTGTTTGCACTGAAATTTACATAACAACTATCATTTAAAAGACAATGGTGTTAAAAACTTTGTCTATTCTACTTGATCGTGGGTTTTTAAGGAAACATTTGTAAATTGCAGCAAGTACATTTAAATTAAAATGTTACTAAAGGTAAAAAACGCTGTGAACAAAACTGAATAAGTTGTCCACTATTCTCATTTATGTGTATATTCTGCACCATTCTTGAAGTGGTCTCACCTGTTTTTTGATGGACTTGTTGCATTTATGCACTTGAAGAGAGATGAGGCTAAGGAATTAACTGGTAAGCATGTATGTTGATGCCAATGTCAAGCATACTTGCAATTTAAATCCGCTTATGGAAACGAATTGTTCACCAATTCAGGTCTCTTGGGACACTGAAAAAAAAAAAAAAAAATTCGCTTTTTAATTCCAAAAGCTGAACTGTAACTTGATAGCCTCCCTGATTTTTAAACTGTAGAATTAGCTTAGGCTTGCTCTTAGGAACACTTAGGGCTGTTCCTAAAAGCCACAAAGCAAGCTTTATGGAAAACGGCAGAGCCAAAACTTTACACTATGGGAAACAAGAGACCTTACATCAGTATAAAGCAGCTGCAGCAGGTGTGGCTACATCTCCTTCCCGATCCAGAGCAATCTAACTTGCTTGCTAGGTGGTGGTTAGACTACTTTGCAATTGTAAAGAGAAAAAAAATTATCCCCACAAAACAAAATAAAAAACCACCACCACCGAGAAAGAAACCCAAACCCTCCCTTTCCTCTGCTCACAAGGGGGAAAAAAAAAGGCCTGCAACAGCTCTGTGCCATGCATTCCCTTTTCCCCTCCTCTGCCTCCCCTCCCCCCCCCCCCCCCCCCCCCCATCCCGTTTGGTAGACAATAGGGAGGAGGGGAAATTGGAAGGCACTGAAGGAATTTCCTCCACCACACCCCATCTAAGTGTCCCACCAGGGCAGTGCTGATCCGTGACACAGCCAGGCAGCTGAAGGGACAACCTGTGCGTTTCTCAGTCACTTTGAACACACTCTACAGAAAAATCCCTTTACGACTTCCAAGTAATTTTTTCATGAGTGGGAAGCCCCTAGGCTGTTAAATCGAAACGCTTCATGATTCTCTGAATTAAGAGGGTGGAGGGTGGAAATTTGGACTACAATGCAACAATCAAGTAATGTATTTAAAAGACCTTTCAGGAAAATTAACGAAACTTCATTAAAATCTAGACTAAGAAATAGGAAGTGTTAACTAAGCACTTTCAGGAGGAGTGAACACTAATCGCAGGAAGAACTGAAAAAAACCCAACAAATTTCAGGATTACTAAAACAAAATTTGAACCCTTTACATATTTAAAGGGAATAGATCAATTTGCTAAAAAAGTGCTAATTGCAAAGTATGCAATTATAATTGCTATTTAGTGGTGAGACAAAGGCCAAATTTTCAGGTTACAATCCCATTCAAATTATACGGCTTTGAACCAGACACAATTACGCCCAAAATTTTTTTGCCTAGTGTTTGTTTTAGAAATTGTTAAACTTTAAAATTCCATAATGAAGGCCTGATCCATTTAATTTCTGTTTGAAGACATGCTGACTTAATAAATTTTGATTATTACATCTGCTGCCTTCACATGGAAGATGGGATTGTACTTGTACCATTTGATTTATATCCAGAACCAAAACTCACCGACAGCTTATCCTTCCCCCTGGAAGATGCACTTAGTTTAAAGCACAGTGCAGGGCAATTGGGTGCAGTTGCCTCTGTCCAGGCTACCAAACACCCAACAACAGACAGACAATCTCTGTGGGAGGATAGGAAAGTGAAACAAAGTGTATGAAAATATCTAAACCCATTACCTTTACAGGAGGACAAGTGACCATTGCAGTTTACATTGCACAGGTGCAGCCTTTTATAGACTTGACACATATAACTCTGTTCAGATTTATATATATACACATTTATGAAAAACTGGGGATGTGTAATGAAAACCATCTACCTAATACATTTCAGACTAGATTTATTAATATTTTAATATTATCAAATATAAAATTATTCATTTTCACATTTAACTTAAAATAATAAAGACACTCTTCCAAATCAGGCAAGAGATTCTGAGCATGAAATACATTACAGTGGAAAACACTCTTCCCCTTTGGTTTTTCACTATAATGCATATACACGGTGGCATTGCTTGTCCATTTTGTTCTGAATAACTGGATGGAAAGAAGGATGAGGAAGAAGGTGTGGATGGTAGTACGGCAGTTCATTTGCCATAAAGGGGTAGGTGCTTTGCGATGCGTCATATCTGGGAAAGGAGAAGCCAAACTGCACAGCAGGCACTGGGGTAAAAGGCAGGAGTCTCTGGTGCTGGGCAGCAAACGAGTAGTGGAGACCATCCTGAAACAGAGCTGGTGAGGTCCCCGGGGCGTAGCTGTAGAGTGGAACAGGGGACACGAGGCTGTGCTGGTGGTCCTGTATCTGTCTCTTCAGTTTCATCCTCCTGTTCTGAAACCAGGTCTTGATCTAAGCAACAAAAATAAGAAGGGGGGGATGCAGGACATGAATCAGAGACCTTGCCTAAAGACAATGTGCAAACTATGAACAACCGTATCTCAGCTGCTTTTGCCATTCTGCTTCAGATGGAATTGACACAGCTGGACTGATGCTTTTGGCCTACTTAACAGAGGGCAGAGGACCTGCGGGATGTCGAGGGGAGGGTGGCTGCGTTCAGGGATTAGCCATTAACCACTTAAGAGTCTTTAAAACCAGATATGAGCCCTGCATGGTCTATGCAGATCGCCGTATATCCAGGGCGGTTTACCTCACTAAGAAATAAAAACCCCTCAATAACTTCCCGTAGAAAGTGTCGCAAATTTCCCGGAGTGCTAACTCGTTAATCCCCGAGGGATCCCACAGCCCCTGTTAAACTCTACTCGAGAGTGCTATATCTCCTCATCGCAGGAAAGTTCGATGCGAAACCGCAGAGGACCCTGGCTGCTCCTGCCCGCCGGGGCCGGGAAGGATCCGCCTTCTGCGGGACTAACCTGGATCTCCGAGAGCTGCAAGGCAGCCGCCAGCTTCCTCCGCTCCGTGGCCCCCAGGTACTTCTGGCGCTGGAAGGTCTTCTCCAGGCGGCAGACCTGCTCCGAGGTGAAGGCGGTGCGCGCCCGCCGCTGCCGCCCGCGGGTCCCGCCCGCCGCCGCGGCCCCGGCGCGCTCCCCGCCCGCGCTCTCGCTCTCGTAGCCCGAGGACTCGTCGGCGCTGAGCCAGCCGCCGTCGGGGGCTGCACGGGAGGAGATGGGGGCAGCGGTGAGGCCTCTGCCCCGGCTGGAACAGCGCCTCCGCCGCCCCTCGGCCCTGCCAGGTGTGTCACCCCAGCCCGCTCCCCTCTTCTCCCTGCCTGTTCCCTCCTCACCCACCTGGCTCAGACGGGCAGGGGTCAGTGATGTCCCGGGGATCGTCTCGGCTCCTCTCCGCCGCGCAGGGCTCGCTGTCCGCGGGCTGGCCCTGCTGGGGGCTGCCCCGTCGGGGTTTGGCTGTGACCAGGCGGGTGGGACTGCCCAGCGAGGTGGGGGCACGGGGAGGGGGCGCACAGCAGATGTGGGGCCTGACCCCGTGGGGCTTGGTCTCTGCCGAAGGGATCTGGGCCTGGTTCATGGCGGCGAGGGCATGGGGGACCCATGGCCTCGGCCAGCTCTTATATGAGCGCTCCGTCCGGGGGTGGGGGGGTCGTTTGTAAGTGCGAACACACATCAAAGTGGGAATCGAGCAGAGATAACAGCTACCAGCGAGCAGGAAAGTTCACACGTCTGGCAAATGTCTACAGCCCTTGGCTCCAGCGTGTCTGCGGGGCCGGGGAGACCCCCTTGAAGTGCAAAGCTGCCCCTCTCCCCTGGAGGGCAGGGCACGGGCAGCCCCAGCGTCTAAAGACACCGTGGGTGCTGGTGGCAGCGCGGGTTTACCACTCCCTGTTCAGTCGCGGCGTCCACCTTGCACAGATGCCGGAAACCAGCCCCGAGACCCACACCCACGAGGCCGGGACAGGGATGAGGGGTAAGGAACCTGTAGTAGAGCCTTCCAGCGCCGCCGTCCTTTTCCCTCCCTGGGGAAAGCCGTAGGGGGCCAATATCAAGAAGTCCCTATCCACGAGGCTAAGCCCTCACTCCCGGGGCCAGAGCCAGGCTGGGGGTGAGCAGGGCCTCGGGCCTTCTCAGCTTGAACTTGGCGCCGTCTGTCTAGCCAGAAAACGCAACCCATCTCCCCAGTCGTTTAGTGATCAAAGCATTAAGTGGGCAGCGGAGCTCGCACCTCATCAACTTCATACTACCCCAATCCACACGCCGCTTCCCGAGATGGACGATGCCCTTGTAATGCAGGGAGGATACCAAGACATCCCCCAGCACAGCTTGGTTGGGGGAAAGGGGCATCTCGGCAGCTTAGCCCGTCTCCAGGTTCTCCTTATGTTCAACTTCACCGGGGTTTTGGTGACGCCGATAAAAAATACCACACCGGCAGTAGCGACGCTTGAATAACTCCCATCCTAAGCCTCGCCTAAAGGAGAATGGAAGTGAGCGCCAATCCCTCTAACTGGGTAAATGCACCGATAGGACCTCAACAGCAGGGAGGATTCCGAAATCCTCAGAGTTCCTGCTTGGATGCACCACCAGAAGGAGTGGACACCATAAACCTGGGTCTAACAGGGCAGGAGTCTGTTTCTTTCTAAAACACAGCAATAATCTAGATTCCCACACACATGGGCGATATGAGGGTTTTTTTCTCTTAAAAAAACCCCAAAACTCAACCAAACCCCAGCTAAACCATCTCTCCACTCTATTATGAAAATCATTTGTGGAAAAAAAAACCCCTCATATTCGTGCTATTCATTTTCATTGTCTCAGGTGTTCCCGTAACTCCATGGCCGCGGGAATGGATAGAGGGTTATCGACCCCTCCCGATCCCACAAAGTCGGCTTATCCCCACACTGGCCTCAGGGGAGGGCTAAAACCCAGGCACCTGAGCAATGCAAACACCTTACCAAGCCCACAGAGCCCAAAAGCTGGATGCCTTCTGAAGCTTTGCTTGCAACACCATCCCCTCAGGGCAGGGATGGGAAAGGCTGTTGTTGCCTCGGCACAACAGCCCCGACAGAGAGATCTCCCTGCTCTTTGAGGGGTGCTGGGTACAGCCACTAAAGGAGTTTCACCTATGCTGGCACAAGACTGTCGTTTTGGCTGATATGCACAAGCCAGTGCAAATGCCCAAGCAGTTGAACACAGCTGGAGATCGAATTCCCACCCTGGATCAGAACCACATACCTGTGAGTGCCACTGACCCAACCAAAACCACTGTAACACTAACACACCCTAGACACATTTTAGTCAAGCAGGGATAGGTCACTGACTGTTCCCTAAACGAACTAGGAGCCTGAACCTTCATTTTAATAACTTCAGGATTTAATAACTATTCCTGAATTATTCCACTTGTGTTTGGTCCCTCTTTTTCTGAAGCAAATGCATCACTCTATTATCTCCCATCTTATTTCAGAACAGCAATTTCCCAATAACCCCATATGTGGGCAAATCCAAGCAGAGAAACTCATCCCGGGTAAAGCAGTGTGTACTATCTGCAGAGCCTGACTACCTCACCAAAAAGAAGTTTAGAGACAATACACCAAAAACACCGGTATTCAGGAACTCCTAAACTGAGCAAAGCAGCATTCCCCCTGTGTCCCGCAGGGCAGCCTCCCCCACCGTTTCTCCAGCAGAAGAAACCTGTGCCGAGTCAGGCAGCTTTGGGTTCCCCATGCCCTGCAGGCCCCTCACCCGGGCACACAGAAACACCCAGGGACTACCCTCTAGGAGAGACACCTCATCCCCAGCTGCCAAAGTTAAACCAGACACGAGATGACCGCTCAGTGCTAAAGAGAGCAACATCTGCATTGATACATTATGTGTCTTATAGAAGAAAACCATTATTAACCCTGAAGAGCTGCTGCCATTTCCTCCTCTCATTTGGGAATGCAGGAAAGCAGCTGACCTGTCCCAGTGTTTGCTGAAAGTCAATGAAAACTGATTTTCTTTTTATTAGACTCCAATCTGAATTGCCGATTTAGCAAGATATTTAAACCCAACACTAGGATCCCCCCACTCCAGATGAAAGTAGCTGCATCTGTGGACCACAAAACCCTGGAACAGATGGGAAAAGTGTGGAAGGTGTTATGTGGCTATTGTAGCTCCCATTAGGAAGAGGTGGCAGCTTGAGAAACTTGAAATCTTTAACGACCCTGGGTGGATAGAGGCCCTGCATCTGCAGTTAAATCTTCCCCTCACCTTGCAGTAATACGGGGCTCATACACAGAGCTCATACACAGACACAAATTTACTTCCATTCAGTTCTTTTGTATCACTTGAAATTTTTACAGCAGTCAATTGATATGATACATAAACATGACGAAAAATAAATCTAAGCTTTCAGGAGAAATTATGTATTTTCCTATAGAATTATGTATACTCAGAACTTCAGAATATTTTATTATATTGAAAAATTGATGGATTTTTCTTTCACGTGTTACATTAATAACATAGTGGACCCATTTCTCCAAATCACATTTCAAAATACTTACTGTTCTGCATTTGTATGTAAGCCTTACAACCCTAAGAAACATGCTTGGTGCTTCAAGAAATGTACTGAAAATTTAGGCACTCTTGTAACTCGGCATGTTACCCTGAATTTCAGTGCAGTGGTTCATGCCAGGATGTGATAATTACAGATACGGCTGTCAGGACAGAGTGCTCTTCTCATGTGAGCTCTACAAGGCTTCTAAGAACAAATGGTAGATTTCTCTCACTGGTATGCCTGGGAATATTTCATCTGGGGCTTTGTGCACATATGGAATATAAACCCGTGAGAACAGGCAGGACTGCAGCAGCTCTGCAGCGTGAAGGTATTGCCTAAGGAAGGTCCAGCCCATCACTCAGGCTGCAGCATCTCCTGCACAAAACACTGGATGCTCATCCTTTGCCAGATGCTGAAGTACTTGTACTGCCCAGGAATGCTGTTGGCATGTCAAGGCCTTCAGCAGACCATCACACTGATTTTGTATGGAAACATAAGAAAAAGTGGACATATTTTTGCCAACAGAAAAATAGTCCTTCTCGAGGGCAATAATTGCTAGCATAGTTGGGCAAATCTTTGTATTACAAACTTTCTATCTGCTAGCCCTGTCTGTAAGTAGGCCATGGGGAAAAAAACCAAACAAAACCCCCAAACCAGTATACAGACCAAACTATCATAGCATTTATCATAGATTTAGAGCTGATGTATTACGCCACCAGATCTGGGATAGTAGCAGGTACCATTTATCTTTGCAAAAAACACAGATTTTCCAATATCTTCCTGACAAAACTGGAGAAGTGGAGATGATAGGGGATTCAGTAAGAACAACTACAACGCTACCCACTCCATTCTGAGAAAGAAAAAAAAAAACCAACAAACCCAAACCAAAAAGACCCCAACATTCGAACCCCACAAAATACATGGTGTAGCTGCACAAGTGGGCAGGAGGAGAGACCCTGGAGAAGTGTGGCAGCCCTTCAGAAGTAAGTAAACTCACTGTAAGGAACGGGGTTTTAACAATGCTAAAAGTGCAGGCAAGACAAGACAGTTTGCTCTATTTCAGACGGGGCCCCAGGAATTCCAGGCCCACAGGCAGCCGCAGGGCCCGGGCTGGGCTCCTGGCCGGTGGGACAGCTGATGGCTGTTTGTACCCTCCGCTGCTCCCCTTTGGAAATGCTAACTTGGTTATTCAGCGTCTCCTTTGATGTCCTGATAGGTGCTATTAGATAGTCAATTAGGCATCAACGAGATCGATTGTTTGGGAATAGATGCTTTTCTGTTTGAAGTACCCGTGAACACTAACAGTGCCATCACCCCGCCACTCCTTTGCCCACGGGAACAATGCGGGCTAACACACAATAAATGACAAATGCTACTGACTCAGCCGCCAGCGCTGCACCCTCTTCCCTCCCGACTTGCACGCTGAAAGCTCAGATATTCCCATTCGGCGACTATGGGAGCAAGCACGCAGTTTGCATTAAAAACGATTTATCAGGGCAATATTTTTGTGCGCTTTGCAGAACTAATGGACAAAGCAGCTAGATAAGTTAGGTACAAGTTAGCTCGAAACAAACTAGTACTTGAATTTCTATGCACGCTATCGCCACATTGCCTGAGGACTTGTGACACCTCCGCAGTTGCTCAGAATTGCCCAGGCAGAGTAACTAAGAGCTGAAATAAGAATTAAATCACTTAACCTACCTGAATACCAAAGAGACACCGGGATTAGCTCCCTACTAGGTACTATTAGAGGGTAACACTAGGAGTTTAAGAAACAAATATAAAGGAAAAGTAGGAAAGTCTACACAAGGAACATGTCGAGACCAAGCGGTCTCTCCTCTTTCTTCCCCCTCCACGTCGGTGGGATTTATCAAGTTAATTGTCATCTAATTGCGTATCAAAGAAAGAGATAATGGGTAGCAATTAGATGTAATGGCCTAACAGTGCGGGATCTCTCTCGATTAGCACACAACGCCGAATAACTTCACCTAGTTTGTAAAGAGGTCCCTGGAGTGGCTCCACCGTGTCTGGGAGCTGCAGGGGGGTGGTATACCCCGATCCTATTCCCAGCCCCCTGATGGCTGCTCTAGCCAAATTGGGACGGGCGGTTCCGAGCGCGGTTGCCGGCGGCTCCCCCGCCCCGCGGTGTTAATTCAATCAGGTTTCTCCCCCTCCGCGCACGCACTGCAGGGGAGAAAGGCTTTGAAGTTAGCACTCTGGCAATTTTCCCCTCCCATGCCCTTTTCCTCCCTGGGGAGCCCAGTTTCCAGATTATACAGCCTCTACAGTCCGAGAGCCGCCGGCCCGGGGGGTTCCGACAATTTCACCCCAGGAGCATTAAACTACTCCTCCCCAGCTAATCGACCCGCTCGGCTTCTTCCCCCCCTCCCCCCAGTTGTAGCTGGCTTGCCTGCACCGCTTTGTCCTGCCGGAGAGCATTCCGGTACTGGGGTTATTGTGGTGCGATTGAAGACACAAAGACGGGATGGGGTGCTCCCCTTGCGATCTCCTGCGAGGGGCTGATACCGTGCAGGAGCCTGCACGGACACCAGTGCTCCTTTACTGCTGCCAGGGCTAAAACGCAGTGAAGGAGAAATTCAAACAAGCAGGACTAAAGCATGAAGTCCGAATTTCTTTCTCTCAGATCAAAGGAAAAACGTGCATTCACATTTTAGGGCCATTAGAGTTTAGAGTTCGACAGCTCTAGCAAAAATGAAATTATTTCACATATAGCTTTCTAGACTACTGGAATGTAGTAGTTGCCTTCTAGAAGAAGCCGATTTTTGCAGGAACGAGAGAAATTTTCGTGTAGATATTCAGGGCAACCTGATACCATTAGGGACTCAGCCAAGTGATCATCATCTCTCGCGTTTATCTGGGCAATTACCGGGAAAAAGAACAATATTTTCAAGTTAGTCCTGCCAAAACACTGGCAAGGCATTTCATGTGCTTGCTGAGTATACCTGCGGCCAAGGAGTCATTATGTTAAGTGCCCATTAGCACCCTTTCAAACGGAGATCGGCTTCTGCCCAGCCAACCGTTCTGCAGCTCGTACGCCCCGAGCTGGGATGCCCCGTTACTGCCCCTAACCATCACTCATCCCTGGCACGACACCGGCCAGCCTCAGCCAGAGCACGGGGAGCCGCACACGCCCGCCCGGCACGCAGAGCCTCCAGCCCCGAGACCGCCCCGTGGCCGATGCTGCTCGGCCCCGCAGCCCCGCTTGTCCCAGCATGGTCCCCACAAACCCCGCGGGCCTAAATCAGGGCAAGGATGCAGCACTGCGTGTTGCCCCTGACAGCACCGGTTGTCTCCGCCTCGATCTAAACCTCAGCACGAAGGGGACACTGCTGTCCCGCCGGACGCCGTGGAGCCGAGCCCGAGTGCGGGCAGGGGAGCCTGGGGCCGCTCGCCCGTCGGACGGGACAGCCCAGCCCGGCCCAGCGGCTGCGGCCCCGCGTTACGAGCCCGGGAGGGCAGACCCAGGGGATGAGGGCTCAGCCAGAGGCGCCCCAGATCACTTCTCAGCGGGGACATGGGGACCCGATAAGGTGTGCTCCTGCCTCTCCCTTTTTACCGTTGGGGTGGGGGGAAGACATCTTCCTCCCCTGCACAAACCCCGTCCCCGCAGTTCCCCTGCCAGGAAACAGTTCCCCTCCGCAGGCGGGAGCACTTTGTTCTCCCTCTCTCCTCCTGAGCCTTTTCATCTGTCTCTCAACTTTCCCGGGCCCAGCTGCCGTGCTGCCCGTGCCCACTTCCCTTTCACCCTCCCGCATTTGGTCCGGGGGTGGGGCGCTCCCGGAACGCTGCGGGTACTGCCGGTGCCCTCAGAGGCTGCTCCGTCCCTTCACCCCCAGCTCCTCACACCGCCGCTCTGGCTTCTGAGAGCAGGAAGGGTTATTACCATTGCTCCTTTTGTACGGGCTGAGCAGAGCATTTGGAGGAGCGGTGGGCTTCTCCTCTGCGGCCATACAAGGCCATAAAGGGAACACCTAAACCTTCAACCATAACTCCCTTCCAAGCGGAATAGCCACAGCGATTCTAATGCTTAATACCTCCCCCCGCCCCCGGTACATGGTGTATTTATTGGCCTTGACTGTTTTGTTATTTTAAGCATCACTGCTTTAGAGCAGAGGAAAATATTCACCATTGCAGCGCTTTCTGGAGACACCCCAGTTCCCTAATGACGTTTGAAAGAGTCAGAGAGATTTCTTCAAATCAGTATTACCATTTACTGATACCTGACTTTGAGAAATACGCCTCCATCCAATGGGAATTTTACTTACTTATCATCAAATTTCCTTAATCCAAAACTGCATCATGTTCCTGAGATCTCAGCAAGATTGATAGCACCTGAGCCCTTTTAAATTTAGCTGAAATTCTTGCATTAGAGACACCAAATTTGTGCAATTGCAATCAAATACTAATATCTCAAAAGGCTACAAAAAATACAGCATAGATTACAAAATAGTCAAGGAGACTTCCAGAGGTGACTGCACAGCCCACTGCCCACAGCGACACATAATGTTTCTTTTTACCAGACAAGGGTACTCAAGCGGCAATTGGCCCCTGTATACAAAAGATATTCAAGGATACTGACAGAGAACCCTCAGAGCATTCATTACAGGAGCCCAAATTACCAGTGCGCCGGAAACCTTCTAATAACCCCCCAGATCACCTCTAAAGGGATGGAAATTTTTATTGCTCTTTTCATGTTAGCTGGCAATTGACTTGGAAAGATTTATGTCAACTTACATCAGTCAAAGATCATTTCTCAGAGCCCTTTTTCTGGCCTGAAATCAGGTCATTTTGATCATCAGTTTACTAAATCCTTATTAAAAATTTAAAGTGCATAGCACAGTGGTAAAGAATTTTACTGCCACTTATGGAAAACCAGCTTCGGAATGTCAAAATTCTTTTGATCATCACCCTGATAACTGCACGTGAAATGACTAGATACTGTTTCGTAGGTAGGACATTTCAAGATCCTTTCCATGATCTTTTTAGGTAAGAGGTTCTTACTAATCTACTGAGGCTGTACATAAAAACGTGAAGATATAATATCATACTTATTCAGAAAGAAATTTTTTAAATCTTAAAAGCATCTGTTCTGCTACTATACCAAGCCCAGTATCAAGTAACAGGTGTATCCACATATTTGGCTAGAAGCACAGTTCCATGACAGAAAATCTCATCTAGTAAGTAGCTGAAGGGGTTGGATACCTGCTTTAGAAGACAGAGGGAAATTCATGCTTTTCTGTACTCAGCCTCAGAGTAAATAGCAGGGGGGCAGAACAAATCTAGATAAGGAGTCTATGCCTCTTTTAATGAAGAGGAGCTTTCTTTTGGGACAGGATGAATACGTCTACAATCCTTGAGAAAGGAATTCACATGAAAGCTGGAAAAAATAGGTTTATTAAAAGATTCCATTTATATTATTGTTTGTCCCACCCCGTTTATATTTTACAGTTGCCTATAAATGCAAGGGCCTGAAGTCCATGATTCAGATTGTCCAACATGTCTTTGTACAACATGTTTAGCTCGGTGCTGCATCATAACTCCACCAGGCAGTTACAGACAAGGGCAGCCCAGATATCTATCAGTAGTGCAAATCCTCTTGTCAGAGTCCATATCAGAGGGTCAGACACCCAGCAAGAAAGCTCTGGGGTCCCTGTACCCTACAAAGCACGGTGCTGCCCAAAAGCCAACTGGCTGTGCTCTGCAGGCGCTGCTGAGGTCCAGAGCGGGTGCCGGCAGGGCCGCCAAAGGGAAGCCCTCGGAGGCAGCCCCTTGCCGGGGCAGAGGCGGCGGCCGGGCCACGTATGTGACCGGCAAGGGCACCACAGCGCTCTGAGGTGCGTAAGGGAGAGCGGGGCTGCAGAACGGCTCCGTCCTCAACTCCTGCAGCTGCCGCTTGAGCTTCATCCGGCGGTTCTGAAACCAGGTCTTGATCTGGGGGAAGGGTACAGGGGAAGGAGAAAAGACGAGGTTACAACACCACCCAGGTTTGTGTATCTCGTTCCTTGGAGCTGCGCTGCCGCCATTCCCCGAGCCCGCGCGGCAGCCGGAGCGCCCCAGAGCTCACCTGCACCTCGGAGAGGCGCATCCGGCCCGCCAGCTGCCGGCGCTCGGCGGCGCCCAGGTACTGCTGCCGCTGGAAGGAGCTCTCCAGGGTGCTGATCTGCTCCGCGCTGAACGCCGTGCGCAGCCGCCGCCCGCCGCGCCCGCAGGGCTCCTCGGGGCCCGGGCACTCGAGACCCTCCTCCGGCACGGGCTGCCCCGCTCCCGACGGCCTCCCGCCTGCTCCTGGGGACAGGGACAAGGAGGAAAGGGTCAGCCAAGCCCGGGCACCGCGTGGGGAACCGCCGGCCTCCTCCGCCCCCGAGCAGCCCCCCCCGCGCGGTGGTGCCTTCCCTGGCCCCGGGGGTGTCCCAGGCCCCCCGCCCCCCTCCCGGGAGCCCCAGGATGTCCCGGGGCCGCGGGTACCTGCGGCGGGAGTGGCCGCCACGCGCTCCCTGCTCCTGCCGCCTCTCCCGTCCCGCGGGCCCGCGGGCTGCTCCTGGCCCCGCTCGCTCTGGCCGAGGCTGGGGCCGGAGCCGAGCCGGTAGCCTGCGGACGATGCTCGGTGTGGAGAGCCCTCCGTGGGGCTCTTGAGAGCTTGGCTGCTCTGGGACAACCACTCCACGGAGAAAGGGGCCTTAGTCATCCTGCCTCGCTTCGGAGATGCCGGGAAGGAGGGTGTCGGGGAGCACGGGCCTCTCCTTTATACCGCAACTCCCGGAGGAAAACGTTGTTTGTGTAAGTACACATCAAAGGGTCAGATAAGTATCATCTAATTGCTATCAGTCCTCCCCCCCAACAAAAGATATCGTTCACACATTGCCCTAGCTCGCGGAGGCTTGGCTCCGCCGTGTCTGCCCCTGAGGAGTTCGCTCCGCCGTCAGTGATTTACAGCTCTTGTTACATCCTATCCCCATGCAAATGGCATTTATGGAGTTGAGCAGCCTCAAACGGCGCTGGGGAATGTACCCCCGGGGGAGCGTAGCATGCCCGGCCGCTGGAGGGAGAGGGGACGCTGCTGCTTCCGATCTCCCTTCCCCTGGAGTTCGCTTTTCCACTCGTTTTCAAGCACCAGGTCCACTGTTCAAAGCTTTTTTCTCAAGCTGCTCCTCTCTGGGCTGAGCACTTAGGTCCCGAGACAGCCTCAGGCAGGCAAGCAGAGAAACTCACTCACTGGGTTCTCCAGGACTGCAGCATCAGGTTATAAGCACCAGGCACAGGCTGAGGCGTTTGGAGAAGAAGGCTGTGAAACACAAAAAGGTAAATGTCAAGGTCATTGGATTCCAAGACTCAATAGGCTTCTAGAGGTTTCTATAAAAGTATGGTTTCTGGACTAAAGAATCAGAAAATCACAATTATTGCCTTAGACTTAACATTCTGCTGAGAGTTCTGCTGAGGTTACAGAATTCATGTCACCTGCAGCTATGCAGGTCATCCAAATTTCTCTGCTATTTTACTATCCCTCTCTTTCCTCTTACTACCTTATGTGTGTCTTTCAAAAACGTTCCTGTTCATCTTTGGGTTTTCTGTGCAACAGGAACACTTGGCTGATGTAGTAAAGCCTCTGTAGCATACTGACAAAAGGCTCTTGGTGCTTTGTGGGCAGTTTTCCACTGCAGGGTAACCATGAATTCCCTCCCCTTTTAACCTTCCCCTCCTGTGCGAGAACAGAGTGGGACTTCCACAGAACTGATAACTCCTATCACACCCCTGCTTGGTATCAGTCTGCCTCCAGAAATCATGACTGCATGTCTTATTTATCTGTCCTTGTTCCTGCTGCTTTATGCTCACCCACCACCTGCACACAAACCCCAGTGCTCTGCCGTCTACCCTGTGACTTGGCCAACCTGTTACTCTGCCACTCTGGCTACGTTTCTCAGCATTCGCTTTCTCTGTGATAACAGTTACTGTAACCATGGTTCTATCTATTTCTTATACTGTCAGTGGGGCAGAGTTTGAAGACTGAAACCCTCCTACTTAATGTCTAAATCTTCCAACGTATTCAATTTTAATCTTCTCAAGATATATATTTTTTCTTTATATTAATCCAGTAAAAGGTTTTATTATAATTCTCTTTGTCAATCTTTTCCTAAACCAAACATTTCAACCTCTTGTCCATGCCCAATACAGTTGCTACACCCATTCATCAGGAAATCCTACAGTTTTTTGTTCACCAGAAAATTGTTTCAGTGAACCATATTCAAGTTTGACTTGAGAACCCCTTTTAGGCTCTGTCTCTCCTTGATTGCTCATTCTCATGGCATAGTCTGAGTCCTTCTCTGCTCTACCAGTGATGACACTGTTCAAGAGTTTGTCTCTAACCAAACAAGAGTACAAACACGATTGTCACCTTTATTTAAAGGTGTCTAATAACCAATTTAGAACCACAACTATACATGACCAGAGCCCTCCTGGAGCCCTTTGTTTCTGGCCTGTGTAGGTAGGGATTGACATTGCAGCCTGAGCCCACTAAACAAGCTTCCTGGAGGAAAAAGGTGTAAAAATGTGTAAATAAACATTCAAGCATTAATGCCTCCCATACATGTCATCTACCTAAAGAAGTCCACAAACAGCTCTAGCACGGACAAACACACACCCACACACACCCCTACATATATATGTGGGGCCTTTTTACCACATGAAATTGTTTGATATCTAATTACTTGAATTCTCACCCATTTATCCTTCTCAAGCATGTTCTGATTAACAATGGAAAGTTCAGAAAGTTTACTAGACCAAACTGTGCAAGATTGCTTTTAAATTTCCTGTTTTATAACACACACACACCCACCCACCCCCTTCCCCCACCCTACATTGAATACTTCAGGTTTTTAACTATTCTTTTCTTTAGGTAAATGTGAAAACTTCCCCCACCACAAACCTAAGGATATATTTTAAAATACCAGAACTTCTGGGCATCAGACATCCTGTTGGCAACGTATTTCACAGAGCAGACCAAGCAGGCAGGAGATGGAGAGGAGACAGAATCTTCTCTATTCACTGAATTACTAAAGGACAAGTCCCTTGAGTCAGCTGCATTTAACATGTGGCCTGGCAGCAACCTCTCCAGTCAGAACTGGGAATATCAGTGCCACTGCCTGCTTGCAGAATCCTGCCAAGCCTCCCCTGCAGTCAGGCAAAATGCCATTCTCAAGGACTAATTCTCATGAATGTCAGAAAAAGAAAGTGTAACTTTTCTGCAAGCTTCCTTCTCAATTTAAAAATTTCTGATCACTGTAACAGCATTCTGCACCATAGATGGGGCAAAATCCCATCCCAGTGAGATAAATTTGTCCCATGTGCCCAGAATTATTTCCAATCTTAGTCCTTACAGAATATTATGCATAAGTAATATACTTATATCCTACTTATATCCTTATATATAACATACATACTTATATACCTCTATACAATTTTTTTAAAATATAAAAGAGTCTATGTCTATGACATGACGTTTTCCAGCTTTATGTCAACAAATAAAGACACTTGGCAAGCTGTTGGATAGGACAAAAAGAACACATGACCTATGATGGAGCTCTAAAAATAGAAAATCTCGAGTTTTATCATCTACTGATACATCCGCCTTTACTGATTTGAAGACTTTTTACCATCTGAGCTGCAAATTACATCTCTATACACTGCTGGTTTATTAATTGCATTGTATTGAAGCAAATGGCACTGCAGAAAGATGGCATCAAATGCTGAGCTCCCAGAGACACAAATTGATCATGGTCTGACAAGGTTAAACCAAATCTCATTTCCATTACACATAAAATTTATAAGTCTCCTGGATAGGTAGCAGATGACTTCTGAATGTAATGCTACAATACTTAACAGCTGCTAGTTTAATTTTATCTAAAATTCTTAAGCTGCCTTCTTTCTGTTTCTATCTATTATTCATTAAATGCTTGTTTGAAAATCGCCTGCTAAACTGTGATTCAGAAATACCACGTTTAAAATCAAGTGATATTACCAACAGGATAAAAACCTGCTCATGCTAGTGAAATTTGTCAGAGTAGAGCAGGGATAGATAGCAGCTTTTACTCTGCTGCTGCAGGGGGACAGAGACAAAGAGCTCAGACATACCAACATGATTACCACTAGCAGGAGTCTGGAGATACATTTACCATAGATAATGGCAATACTCTATGCAGATGTTTGCAGAATACACATCTGCCCTCTCTGGGGAGGCAGCACCTTCCCCTTCAGCTTTGCAGAAATCTACACAAACAAAACTGGTCTCAAGTTGAGGAGGTTCTGCAGAACTATCTAGTCCTACTTGGCTGCCTGCTAGCCAGTTGATACTAGAAATATTTTGGGATAACATCTCAGCCTTTGAGAATTAGTTGTGGCTCCACATCTTCCAGCCCAAAGCTCAGCTCTGCCCTAGTAAGCCAGCTCAGAGCCCTGCAGAGGTGCAGGATTGTGCTGAGATATCCCCTCCCTATTGGAGCTATGGAGGAACTGAAGAGACAGCAGCTGAGGGTTGCCAACTACCTTGGGTTCCCCACAGGTACCAGAGAGATTTGCCACCACTTGGCCTTGCTGCAGTGGGTACACAAGACCAAAGGACGGGACTGTCATTTTGTACCAGCAGTGACCTTTTCCCGTAGCACTGGAGGGTCTTGTGACACTAGAACAGAGGGAATCTGTGGTTTTTAGGAGTAGGTAGGTGGTGATGCAACTCAAAGAGTAAAAACCAGGCAGTTTATGTCACGCAGGGGATATGTGTTCACCTGTGGCCATGCAGATTTCCCATGAAGGTCTGTCCAGGGAAGCAAGGGCTGCTGGCATCTGCTATGCAATTTACATGGTCTTTGCCCTGGTGTGTTTATCCAAACATTCTGTGTCTGAGTAATCACTATTTAGGACTTAAAACATTACAAATGGCCTTCAACCAATCTCTTAATTATCAATTATGATCTTTCATCTTTGACTGAATAAGAGCTACTTTTCCATGAGGCATTTAAAGACCATATGTGCAGAAATACCAGGAGGGCCTGGTATAAACATAGTGACAATGCATAGATGAAAATTAAATATCTCATCATGTTTGGAATTGATCTAAATCAACACAGTACTCAAAATGCCAAGAGCTCCCATGGCTCCTTAACACAAGGCTGCTACCAGCAGCTAAACAGAATCAGTGAAATATTTTAAAAAATATATATTCTTCACAGACATGCTGCAAATATTAAGAAAGAAACACATTTACTTGTTTGAATGGCTCCTTACCCAAATTTAAGCTTATTAAAAAAAAGTCAAATTCAGTATGAAGCAGGACATGTAAAACATGTACTGCTGTTGTTACAGAAGCAAGGTACAGAGTCTCTTGTTTATTTATTTATTATTAGACAAACTACTGTAGTTGGCAAACCATCCAAGTTTCAGGAATGTAAATCCTTCTTCAGCACTCATTGCTATCATACTGCCAGAGGGAGATCTCTACGGATGCTGCTCAAATGAAACTGCTCCGAAGTCTGTAGTTGGTTTAATTCTGTTTAGACTAGAAAATAGACTTTAAAAACAATTAGACACACTTAGATACTTTGCAATTTTTCCAAAACCTAACAGAGAGGCTACCTTTGCATTTTATATCAAGGCCTTTTTCTTTGTTAGTGTTTGCTGAAAGATATTTTATCATGATGATTACTTCTAAAGTTACATTTAGCAACATATAAAAGTAAGAATGCATTAAATCAGAAATTTTCTGTTACATTCATATTTCCCACAAATACTTTCTAAAGAAATTTAGAAAGCAATGAAAGAAATTATACTGACCAAAGCATTTATTATTCTTGAAAGTAACTTTTCACTTTCAGCTATTAAAGAATGAATAATTTTCCCCCTCGATTTTAGAGTTAGCATTTGTATATGATGAGTCAGTCAGCAGGAGAATGAGCTGTCACAGCTGGCAGCCCTGGGACATCTATCATGCTCTGTGCCCATCCTGGTGCATGCCATACAATGCTGCTTTGAAATGCATTGATCTCAGCAGTAAAAATGTTTTACTGACTCTTCCTTCCCCTAACTTACACCTAAAATAAATCAGGTCTTTGTATTCCTCCAAAACCAGTCTGTTCAAATTAAATGGAAACAATCTTTACCTTCTTTTCTTCTTCTTCTTTTTTTTTTTTTTCTGACTTCAAAGCTCTTCTTCATTTCACATTTCTAGTTATTTCTCCCATTCATCTGTATTCCTCACTATACACTGCTTCTTCTTATTTTCTTTATTCCAGTCACTTCCATCAAGTATCCTGCAAATGTTACTATTGTCTGGAGAATAACGTTGGCAGGATATATAACTGTAGCAACAGAGCATAAATAACACTGCACGTCTGCCTTCACTGGTACCAAACAGGGAGCACAGACATGTCCCGGCATTCCCTTAGTTTACTGTTAAGGGAAAAGCTGGGCTTCGTGGGTGAGGACAGGAATGTAGTTAGGTTAAGATGCTTAACACTGCCCCTGTAACCTGCAATACGATGTCTACGTTTCCTCCGAACAGTGCAGTGTCATTCTTTTGCCAGGTTTTACAGGAACGAGTGTATTACACACGGATAGAAGGGTAAATAGGATTTAAGACCATGACGATGTGTGTGAGTGCTCTCTAAAAGATAAAGGGAGCAGCTGAACGCTGAATGCAAATACATCTTCGTTTTACAAACGGAATATTAAAACTCCTGCCATTTTGTGTTTGCCTGTCTCTAATGGGCAGGTTTTGGGCACACATCTGGACGGCCGATCGTTTTCCACGCTCCCTTTGCTCCCGGTACGGCGCCAACATCTAAAACG